>NW_026068042.1:3231641-3348838 GCF_014885135.2 Alexandromys fortis
ACATCCCATGTTCCTCTTTTTGGGTCTGGCTTACCTCACTCAGGATGGTGTTTTCTATTTCCATCCATTTGCCTGCAAACTTCAAGAAGTCCTTGTTTTTTACTGCTGAGTAGTACTCTAATATGTATATATTCCATACTTTCTTCATCCATTCTTCAATTGAAGGGCATCTCACTGTTGTTTTCTTAATCCACCAAAATTGTGGATTTGTTTGAAGCGAATTAAAGTTTTTTAAATGTCAAAGCCTCCCTTTCACAAGCATGGAGTGGCCCTCAGCTTGCTGCTGTTCTCTTAAAATGCTCTCCTCACGGAGACATAGCAGCAAGGACCGTCTGTGAAGCCTCGACAGCGTTTGAAGTTTTCTTGCCTTCACTGTGGCGCCGTGTTTTACACTGTGGTTTCTGCTTTCTCTGGTGGTGTTGGGAGATGCGACTGGGTTTTCAGGGTTGGGCTGTCTCCTGCAAATTCCCGGAGCTCCTTGTGCCAATCTTCTGTTGATTAAGCCAGGTCTGTGTTTATGTCACGGCATCAGCAAATGCCCCCCCCCAATCACCAAACCATCATTGTTTATTTTGCTTTCATCCCACGGAGCTGACCAGGCCCTTCCTTAGCATGTTCAGCGGTGGCGGCAATGGAAGCAGCAATATATGTTCCTTAAGGGAAACTAGTCCAAAGCCAAATTCTTCTTGTCTGCTGTAAGCTGGGGACATAAATCTTCATCTTTACCCCATTAGAAGGACATGAATTTCTACGAGGTTTTATTGCAAAGTTGGCATCAAACTTTACAAAATGCTTTTCAAACACCTTGTGAGTGTGTACTATATGTGTATTTTATATGTGTGTGTATGTACCTGTGGGTGGCCATGTGTATTTGTATGTGTGCACATGCATGTGGAGGAAAGAGATCAACATTGGCAGATCTCTCCAATTTGCCTCCACCCTATTATTTGAAGGAGGGTCTTTCCCTAATCCCAGAGTTCACTGGTTTGGCTAGGCTGCCTGGCCAGTAGATACAGGGACCCTCCAGTCTCTGCCTCCCAAGCTTGCTGACATTAAAGAAGTGTTCCCCATGCTTTTTGGGTGCTGGGGATACAAAAACAGGTCTTCATATTTGTAAGGTGAACACTTTACTAATTACTCTTGCCCTAGCTCCATTTTCAAACTTCTCCTAAGACAATCTGCTGACTTTTTCTTTTTGAATTAATAGTAATACATTCTCTGGGGTTCGACCATCTTTTCTTTTCTAGGCTGGACTGTCTAGGGTCATCTATTCCTTTCATATGTATATGTATCTATGTATGTAGCTAGAGGTGTGATGTATGTAGCTAATATTTCCAAGATGCTTTTATCTGACAGCCCCTAACAGAACTCGGAATCGGCAACAGGTTTTACAGAATGACTTCTAAAGTTTTCACCATTTGGATGTCCCAGAGATGTCTGATTTTAATGCATTTACTTTTATCTTGTATATATGAGTGATTTGTCTGCGTGTATGCTGTGCCCCTGGTGCCTTCAGATGGTAGAAGAGGGCACTGGATCCCTTGAAACTGGAGTTACAGATGGTTATGAGCCACAGTGTAGTGCTGGAAATTGAAACCAGGTCCTCTGCAAGAGCAGCAAGTGCTCTTAACCACCGAGCCAGCCTTCCAGCCCCAGGTTGCGTATTTTCTAAAACTAGATTCAAACTCACCTACAAAACCATTGGTTTAGGGGGAGAAAAGCCTTTTAATGCTGTCTTCATTTTATGATAGCTCACTGGCCTATTAAACATGCTGCAGTGTCTCTTTCTTCAATTCTGGCAGTTCTTGATTTTCCAGAAAGCCTAAGTCTCCTGGAAAACTCCATGTCCTGTAGTTTTGGCGGAAAAAAAAAATCTATGGTTGGTTAATTTTTCTAATAGTCTTTACAGTATTTTTTAGCTGTATTATTATACTTCCTTCTCCTTTGTTCTGTGTCTGTAGTATTTATTTTGTCTATTTGCTAATGCCGTTAGGGGGAGGATGACCCTCTCATCCTCATTTTCTAAATACCAGACTCCAGGCTCCTGGGTCTTCAAGCACTACGCCACCTATCACACGTTACTGTCTCTCTGTCTCTCTATGTTCACTCCTCCTCTTTCAACCTCTCCATTTAAATCTTTTCTTGTCTTCCACCTTCCTCATTTTCAAACAAATGTTTCTAAGAGTAATCCTCACCATCCTTGGGGTACTATCTTAGGTGTAGTAGTATTACATTTTTTTTTTTAGATTTTCTATTTTCTGTTTCATAATTTCTCTCATGACTCTTGTTTTAACTTGTGTTGATTTGGTTCCAGATATTTGGGCTATTCTTTCATTATTCCTCTGACACAGAGTCTTCATTTGATTGCCAGTTATTGGAGAACATATTCTGCATTGACTAGGATTTCTCGTGCTGTGTAAGACACCTTGGAGTCTTGATGAGCTGGGGTGAACAGTGCAGTCTCAGAACACAAGGTACTTCTCCAGTTTGTACAGCATAAAATCTCATACTTAGAGTTGTGCAATGTTGGCTCAAGCATTAAATCCCAACACTTGGGAGGTAAAAAGCAGGGAAATCTCTGAGTTCAAAGCCAGCCTGATCTTTGGAGAAAGTACAGGATGGCCAGGGCTACACAGAGAAACTCTCTCTCAAAACAAAACAAAACAAAATCTCATACTTATTCATCCGTTTCTAGACTTACGATATTATTCAAGGATGTTTTATCATTGGCTCACCTTTAGTCTACTTAACCCATCAGTTTGAGAACACAGCTTTAAGATTCTGTCTGTAATTGCTGACTTGTCTAATTCTTTCCAGAATTTTATCACTTTAGTGTTTTAAAGCAATATTATCAAGTGTCTTTGTGTTTGTGATGACTAGACATTATCATTACATTGCTATGTATGTGACACAGCTCTTTAACCCTCGGTGAGTTTTGATTTGATTTTATCAGATAAGAATATCGCTATTCCAGCTTCCTTTGGTTCATTTGCCTGCTATGTATTTTTTGCCCCATTGTTAATATCCCAGTGGAATTCTTATCTACCGTCACACCCATCTTTCTAACAAGATGTTGCTGGTTCTTATCTTCCGTATCCCATCTCGGTTCTCCTGTCTCAATGGTGATATAAATATATTATAATTACAGTTACTTCAGGATTTATTTCTGCTCTTTCGGTTGACTCTTTTTTTTTTCCATCTATTGAACTTTTGTGACTTTCTTCTCTTCTCCTGTCTTCCAATGGATTAGCCAAACTCATTGCTTGCTTGACGCTTACATATTGTGCTTTTGTTTTCTGATAGTTGGTCTTAACTTATCAAGATCCCTAATTATGGTCCTGCCCCACCGACTTCACAGATTTATGAGTACTCACACTTCACTCTGAACAAACACTTCAACGTGCCCTCACTCGCCTCCTCTCTCATCAGCGTTTTCCATTGGCTCCTCGCTAGAGCCATTCTGTCTCGGCGTTCTTGCTTGTTATGTACATCAGTGATGAGGACACGCATGGGTTTCCCTTCTGGAGGTGGAAGACTTTGAAGAGGCTTCTCCGGGCTGCTCCTTCTTGAAACAAATAAACTTGAAAGCGCGCATGCCAGAGAGTAAACTGCTTTCTCCTTGTAGAGTTGTTGACTCACAGGCAATTAACAAATATAAAGTTACCACATGAATGGTCATCAAATCATCACAAACAGCATTAGTCTTGGAAGCCTCCTGGGTGAGAAGAGAGAATCTCACCATTCCCAGGAGACGAATATTCCACCGCTCAGCTTCAGCTAAAGGTGTTCATGTGACCAAGTCCCAAGCTGTGACCTTCTGAACACCCAGCACCTGTGTTCACAGAGGGTCCCCAGGGAAGGTGCCCATAAAGCAAATGTACCTAAGCACAAATGCACCCATCACCAAAGACATCAGGCTATGGGAAAGGGCATGACTGGGAAAGCGTGGTCCAGATGCAGCCCAACCCTGTTTCTTGGTTTAGACCCGGCTTGAGCATTGTCTGTACAGGTGACTATTCTTTTTGTTTTGTTTTGATTTGGTTTTTGTTGTTGTTGTTGTTGTTGTTGTTTTGGTTTTTTTACAGGTGACTATTCTTGTTCCTCCCTTTCTCTGAAAACTTTGTGTATTCCTTTTTTAAAGATTTGTTTTTATTGATGTGTATGTGTATATGTCAATGTGAGCAGGGGTAATTGCAGAGGCCAGAAGAGGGCATCAGATTGACCGTAGCTGGCAATTGGGAGCTGCCCAAGCTGGGTGCTGGGAACAGAATTCCAGTCCTCTGGTGGAGCAGTACACTCCTTTATCCCACTAATCCATCTCTCCAGTCACAAATTAAGGGTATTCTGAGATACGCATTTTAGTCAACAAACATTTCTGAAGCTCTGTCATCAGATAGGAAGGGGTTCCCTGAGATAGAAGCATCTGTATTCTTCAGTAACAGCTTACTTGTTGGCTTTCAAAGCTGCAGGACTCTTTAGAGCTGCCCAGAGGTATTCTGATTTGCCTCCTCTTAGGTACCCAAGGGATCGTCCCTTGCCTTCCTCATGATAGTAGCTACTATGACTTTGTGTCCTCCTTTGGCCAATGAAGGGTAGGAGAGTGTGATGAACGCTGCTTGGGAAACGCTTGCATCCGTGAGGGTCAGCAGCAGTCACTCCACTCTGCCATGAAGATGGCAACATGCCAACATGGAGTTCCCAGTAATCAGAGAGCAGTGCCATCTCTCCCCGCAGGACATGGGACATGCATGGGAAGTAAGTTGGTCATATCTTTATCTACTGAGACATAAGGGTTATTTGTTACCATGGCATGACATTGCCCATCCTGACTGATACGAAGAGAGAGATGCACAGGAATGTTTCAGCTGCTGTCTTGTACAACTCCAGGTAGAGACATTCATGCTACATTTTTATTCTGTGGAGTTTGCATGCACAGAGAACAGCCATTCACTCTGTGGGTTGTGTCGCTAAATTTGGGCAGCACTTTGATTTAAAATTAACAGAAAATACTTCCTGCATTATATGTCAAGGTTAACTCATGAATAGGAGCATTCTTACTGTGGTATAATAATTTTGTGTTTAAAATAAAAATATTTTAACCTACTCTAGATGTGTTTTTTTTTTTTTTTAAGAATTTCAAAGTACTATGGTTACCAATAAGGTAGTGGTTCTCAACCAGCACGGAGGTAGAAGAAATCCCCCGCCACACACACGCACACACACACACACACACCACTCCAGAGGACACCTGGAAATGTCTAGAGACACTTTGAGCTGCCGTCAGCAACAGAAGTTGCTTCAGACTCACGATATATGGAGACCATGGATACAGGATGCTGAACAAAGTACAGGTGGCCCTGTGACAGTGGCTCACCTGTTCAAAAGTCTCAGTGGTGTCACTGTGGAGAAGACTTGCCTGAAGGAAAAGGAACAGTCCTCCTCTGGTAGCTCATCCTTGGTTACAAGGACCATTGTGAAGAGAAGGGAAGGGTGATGGTTAATATTGATGGCCAGCTTGTCAGGATTTGGAATTACCACAGCCAAGCTTCTGGGTGTGTGTGGGAGGAGGGGCAGCCCCCACAGGCTGGGGACCCAGTCTGCACGAGGAAGCAAAAGCTAGCAGCACCAGCATGCGCCAGCATGTCTATTTCCTGACTGTGGATGCAATACAACCAGCTGCTGCCTTACCTGTCCTGCTAAGATGGACTGTGGCCCCTTTAACTACAAGCTGAAATAAACACTTCTCTCCTGGCCTGCTGAGTGTTAAATCTCAACTTGACAGAGTCTAGAATCACCAGGGAAATGGGCCTATGTACATGCTTATGGGAGATTGTCTTAATTATCCTAATAAAGCGGGAAGACATAGCTGAATTGGAGGCCACGCCATTCCCTGGGCAAGAGGGTCCTGGACTGT
Source organism: Alexandromys fortis (assembly GCF_014885135.2). Lineage (NCBI taxonomy): Eukaryota > Metazoa > Chordata > Mammalia > Rodentia > Cricetidae > Alexandromys > Alexandromys fortis. Next base: position 3,237,556 of record NW_026068042.1, read on the forward strand.
AGAATATGGAGAAAGCAAGCTGGGTGCTACCCTGAATGCAGCCCTCCCAGTTTCCGATCCAGGGGTGTGATGTAACCAGCGGCTTAAAGTTCCTGCTCTTGTGAAGGGTTTGTAAGCTTGAACTGTAGCTAAAATAAACTCCTTCTCCCTCAAGCTGCTGCCGTCAGAGGAGTTTGCCATAGCAACAGAAAGAAACCAAGAAGCACCCCTAGGATGCTTCTTACCAGACATGCAGGCACAGCAACAAGAGCAACACAGACAACCAGGACAGGAGAGGGAAGGCTAAATGAGGAGCTCTCACCCTGTGGGGTCACGAGCCTTTCACAGGGGTCACCTGAGACCATCAGAAAACAGATTTTTACATTATGATTCATAACTGTAGCACAATTGCAGTTAGGAGGTAGCAATGAAATAATTTTATGGTTGGGGTCACCACAGCATGAGGGACAGTATTGAAAGACTGCAGCGTTAGGAAGGTTGAGGACCACTGCTCTCATGACACAGAGCTCAAGACGTCAGAGCACACTTAGGCAAGGTTGGCTGTGCCTCCTGACTGCCTTCCTCGGGGTGAAATGGGAAAAGAGCCTCCAGCTTCACGGTGGCAAAGGCTCCCACACATTGTTCATTCAGGACACACAGTTAACATCAAAAGTGACCAATCATGTCGGCAGAACGATATGATATGAAAGGCAGTTCACCTCCTCAGGGAGAAAAGGCCAAGAGTAAGATAATCTACAAGGTGCCCTGATGCTATCTATCCCTTCATGCTGCCAAAGTCATCAAAAATAAGGGAAGTCTGAGGGCCATCTCAGCAAAGGTAAGCCAGAGATGTGTCGGCTAACTGGCCTCCTGGATGGGACCTGGACAGGAAATAGAAGACAACAGGTAGGAATTAAAGAATTAGGCATAAAAGATAGATTTTTCTAAATATTAATATATCAACACAGACTGCCCCATTGTGGCAAATGTACTGCATTAATATAAGATGTTATTAACAGGAAGAAACGGGTATTGGAATATAAAAACACCGTGAATTTTTGCAATGCTTGGTAAACTGGAAAATAGCATGAAATGAGATTCTATTTGTTCTTGTTTGTTTTTGAGTCAGGGTCTCTAGCCCAGGCTGACCTGGAACTCCTTATACAGTCAAGATGACCTTGAATTTCTGATCTTTCTGTTTCTACCTCCCAAGTACTAAGATTACAGGCAGGTAGGTAGAGAGGTGATCTTCCCCAGGGGAGAATACACCAACTGATTGCCCAATGCTAAACAATCAGCCCTGAAAATATACAGAGGAATACCATTATATGAATTCAACAGGTTATATTTGGGAATAAATATGTATATACATATCCATATACGTATGCAATAACCAATGATGACAAAAGAGGCCTTGAATTTGAAGGTGAATGGGGAGGGGGGAGGGGTATATGGGAGCATTTGGAGGGAAAAAAGGGAAGAGTGAAAAGTTGTAATTAAAATGCAATCTCAAAAATAAAGACAAAAAAGTTACAAGCATGTACGACTGCACCCCATTTCTGCAGTGCTGGGGATCAAACACAGGGTTTTTGGCAGGCTAGTCATGCATTCTCTCAACTGAGCTACCTTTCCAGCCTACAGAAAGATGCCCATTTCAAGAAAGATGGTATGGCTAATGCAGGAGAGCGATGACGGATTTTCTAGCAGTTACAAAGGTCCCAATGTAATTGCTCATAAGGAGACATTACAGAATTGCATAAGGATCCGGGCAACCGGTCATTCATCTAGCTCAATATGCAGCCATTCTTTCTGAAGACAAGACAGACAATAAGCCTATCTTGTTAATCCAACTTCCATTGCCAAGATAAAATATCTGAACAAGACAACGTGCAGGAGGAAAGGTTTCTTTGGGTCCAGAGTTTTGAGGGTTCAGTTCATTATAACTGGAATGTAGGGTATGGCAAGACGGAGCATCTGAAGGAGGCCAGGAAACAGATAGGATGTTTTCTTCTTTGTTCCCTTGTACTAGATCAGGGATCCCTCCATAGGGAATGAGGTCACCATATTCAGAGAGGATCTTCCTCCCATAGTTGACTCTCTCTCTGTAGACATCCTCAAACACACACCCAGAGGAGTTTATAAATAAATCTCCTAGGCATTTCTCAATCCAATCACATTAACAGAATTTACCATCACACTTGATTGACCAATACACTATAACATGAAGAAGGAGTCAAAAGAAATGTGGGCTGCAGACCCAGAGGGGTTACCTAACCTCTCTGCAGCTCAGAGAGGAGGGCCCAAGGATCTCCCTGGGAAGGGGAAATAGAAGGGATCTCCTGGGTGGAGTGGGGTGGGTGGGGATGGGAACTTGAGGGATTGGGCTGGAAAGTGGGTGGAGGGGGAGAGTGCTGAGAGAGAGGAATGGAAAGGGGGAAGGCATCTTGGGGTCAGGTAGAAACCGATGCAAGGATGACCCCAGCTAAGACTCCCGGCAATAGCAGCTACATGGCCTGAACTGGCCGTCTCCTGTGATCAGATCGGTGACTCTCCCAATTGTCATCAGAGCCTTCATCCAGTAACAGAGAAATAGAGTAGAGACCCACAGCCAAACATTAGAGCGAACTCGGGGAATCCTGCTGAAGAGAAAGAGGACGGGATTGTAGGAGCCAGAGGGGTCAAGTATGTCACAAGAAAACCCACAGAAACAACTAACCTGGCTCATAGGAACTCACAGAGTCTGAACCAACAACCAGGAAGCCAGCTTGGGACCGACCTAGGCCCTCTACATATATGTGACAGTTGTATAGTCTGGTCTACTTGTGGGGCTCCTAACCATGGGAGCAGGGGCTGTCCCTAATGCTTTGACTGGCTCTTGGGGCCCTTTTCCTCATACCGGTTTGCCTTGCCCATCTTTAATACAAGGGGAGGTGGTTAGTCTTACTGCGACTTGATGCTACACACTTTGTTGCTATTCATGGGAGGCCTGCCCCTTTCTGAATAGAAAAAGAGGAGGAGTGGATGGAGGTGGGGGGGGGATGGGAAGAGAAGAGGGAGGAGAAGCTAAGATCAGGAAATAAAGTAAATAAAGAGTAACAACAACAAAGAAATGTGGGCTGTAATAAGATGGAGATCTACTTGAATAACGATGCAACGGGACTGAACAAAGCCGAATGATAAAACAGTGTTGCTGGACAGTGGTTTCCAAGTTGCCTTCTGTTGAATTAATGGTCCAAAAAGTCTGGACTGTATCGGTTTACATCTATCTCAGGTGGTTTCTAAGCTATAATTAAAAAGTAAAACAATCTTTCAAGTCTCTTTAAAGTCTCGCATACCAGAGGCTGGGTGGTTCAGTGGTTAGAGCACAGGAAAAACGTTGGATTCCCCAAGCTAACTATTGAGGCTAGACTAGCCATATTGGCAAGCTCTGAGTTTGATTGAAAGACCCCCGCCTCAGTAAATAAAGTCAAAGAGCAATTGAGGACGATTCCCAACACCAACCTTCAGGCCTCTGCATAGACATACACATACACAAATATACACACACCTACGCACATGTACACGCATGCCCACATACATGGAAACATTCAGATACAGGCACACCAGCCACACACATGTGAAAACAGTAAAAGAAAAACTGTTTTGAATGCAACACAAAGGGTACCAATAACACAAACGATCACACAGTTTCAGAGCAAAGTCTCCCACCATTTGTGAACATGTGAACGGTACAGAAAGCAGCATTCACGGAGAAGGAAGGAGTTTCAGGCTTACCTTTTGCAAATGCCCATGGCTGTGTGTGCCATACAAGTGAGCAGATACACAAACACCTTTCTCTCACAGTTGCTTTACAGACAAAACTGTATGGTAGGGGGAGCACGGGAAGTGGTGTTGGCATGGATTGTGGTGATGGGGGCAGGAGTGGGGGGTGGGGGCATGGGTAGTGGTGGGGGCATGGGTGGTAGTGGGAGCATGGGTGGTAGGGGGTTACTGGTGGGAGGGCGTGGGTAGTGGGGGCACAGTGGGTTGTAGTGGGGACACCAGTAGTGGTAGGAGCAGTGGGCCGGGGGCACAGATGGTGGTGGGGACACAGTGGAGGGCCATGGGTCAGAGCATTTGGGAAGGTTAAGATGCAGCCTGGTACTTGGCAGGTTCTATGAACGTGTGTCTAATGCGTTTTGTTTCGTAGGGTCTGTTTCTCCACGGTACTAGCTCCAGCTTGTCTGGCTCACCAACCTTACAAGATGATTCGTCCCAGAAACAGCCCAGGCTGTCAGCTCTTCTAGATGCTCATCCTCCTCCACACTGTTTTCTTCAGGAAACTTCTACACCTGTCCCCTCCAGCACATCAAATGGGGGATGAATCTTTCTTTATTCGTGCCCCCAAGGTCTTAACCATATGTGTCTCACAATGTTTATTAAGCCATGAGTAATTGTTGTTGTTGTGTCACTAAAGTATTTTTATTGGGGCAAAATTAACACTGAACATGAATCACTTCAGCCCCACTAAGTACATCCGCGAGACTGGTCCTCCATTGCCACGAATTCTAGGATTTCTCATCTTTCCTAAAAGATACCCTGTTGCCTCTCAGCGGTCCCTTCCCCTTCCCCCGTGCCTTCTTCCCTGGGTAATTTCAACCTGGGGATTTGCACGTCCGTGATATTTCGCATAAAGAAAGCCATCCCGTTTGTAGTTGGTTGTTCTGGCTTTTTTCAGCACACTATAGTGGGTGTTGGTGCTGTATCGTCTCTTTGGTGAAGTGATACTCCACGGTATGGCTATGCCGCATCTTCTTCCACTCATCTCTTGGTGGGTGTTTGGCTATTGTAGATAGTGCCACTGTAAGAGAGAGAGAGAGAGAGAGAGAGAGAGAGAGAGAGAGAGAGAGAGAGAGAGAGAGAGAGAGAGAGAGAATATTTTCAGTTCTTCGGATAGATCCAGAGGAGAGTTGATAGGTCACATGCCAATTCTAGGTTTTGCTTTTGAAAGATCCTTCATTTTTTTTCCCATGGTGGCTGCACTATTTTTCATCCTCATGAACAGTACATGAGGGTTTTAATTTCTTCGTATCCTTGTCAACATACGTCAATTTCTACTTATATTGTTGTGGTTGTTGTTATTATTACAGCCCTCAGAGTGGGTATGTAGTGGTTTCTAGTGTGCTTTTGATTAGCATTTCTTTAATGATAAAATATGTTGTACTTCTCTCTCTGTGTGTGTATGTGTATGTGTGTGTGTGCATGCGTGTGTTATTTATATACCTTCTTTGGGAAAAAGATGTTGGCATTGGATGTTCTGGTCATCTTGCCCTCTAGATGTCAGTTCAGGGTAGTATAAAATGTTCCTCCTATTTGGGTCTCCAGTGCAAACATCAGTCTTAATGTAGGTGTGACCTCAAGGTACGAGTAAAGAAAATGTCAGAAGGACCTGTTAAGGGTGTGTGTGTGAGTGTGTGTGTGCACGCGCTACTGCACTAACTTAAAAATTAATTTTAAGATTTTTTTTCTCTAAATTAAAAAGAAGTTCCCCAAACCTGGGATAAAATGTAGTGAGCAGAATTTGCTGCTGAGTGCGCATCCATCCCCTGTTGCATCTCTGCTCACGGGTGCAGTAACCAGGTCCTGAGCTCGCTCACTAGGAAGCCGCACTAGACACCTGGGGACACTGCTGTGTACTGGGATGAGGGTGCCAGCCTCAGAGACCTCATACCTTTCTCAGGCTCCCACCTGGAGCTGCTCAGACTCCGGTGATGTCTCTTCTCCCCCTCTCCTTCTTCCCTCTCCTCCTCTTCCTCCTTCTTCTCTGCCTCCCCCCCCCCCCCCCCCACCCCCCCCCCGCACGCCTGTGAGACTAATGGGACTCTAACATGTGGAAATGAAAACAATATGGGAGTCTCACAAGAATCTCCTATGAGAGTCTAAACATCAGAGCCTGCAAAGGATGGCTCTTCTCTCTCTCTTTTTCCTCGCCTTTGGTTACACTTGGCCTCCCACCATCTTCCACAGCCAGTCCCCAAGAGGTGGGGCTGAAACAGTCACCGACTCCACCTTTTTCCTCTGATTGGTTAATGAAATAGCCACAGGGACCTTTTTAAAGCCTCTTGGGGTCCGGTATAATGACAGTGAGCCTCAGATCGGGGCTATCAATAAAAGACCCCAGTAATATTTCATGTATGTGTCACATTACAGGGCCTTTCGCAGAGGTGATCTCTTTCCACGAGGTGTGCAACACCAACTCTAGTATACAGACAGTGAATGAGGGGACATGGAGTGAGATGAGCCGTGGGGAGGGGGTGCAGGAGCCCTGGCCTCATATGAAGACTGGAGTTTGGACCCCCAGAGCTTACAAAAATGACGCGGGGCTAAGGAAACAGCAAGAGAGAGCAAGCTGAGTACGGGGTCAGCAAGGGAATCTGCCTCATAAGACTGAGAGTGATGAGGAAAGATATCCTGCTTTAACCTCAGGCCTCTATAACACGAGGGTGCACATGTGCGCATGCACACACACACACACACACACACACACACACACGAACACAGAGACACTCATGCAAGCATCCCACATAGAGATACATACATACATACATACATACATACATACATACATACATACATATCCAGAAAAGAAGAAAAATGTCTTGCCCAAGTTCACATCACTTCGAAGTAACAAAGCCAAGACTGCATCTTAGCCCTTTGATCTTGAAAGCTGCCAAAGCATTCACTCACAAGAAATCGTAATATAAGACCAAATTTTGTACTACTAACAAGAGCAAGTCGCTCAGTTTCACTAGTCTTTAACAGGTTAGAAATAGTTAAATTTCACTGAATGAAACGCCCTGCCTTAGTTTCCAATACTTTCAACATATTTCATGTTTAATTTTAGACCTCAATTTCTTGGCAACTAGTCCAAACAAAATTTCAAACCCAAGCTGTACCCTTGATGAAATGCCTCTTCCCTTCCCCCACCCCAAAGAGTCCGTGGGCGAATTGTTCCACGTTGTGCTCGATGACCGGGGACCCAGCTGGCAGAAGGCACCACAGAAAGTTTTTCTATTTGTCAGGATGGTTTTCTGCTTGATCCTCGTGGATGGCTCTTAATAACTCAGTCACGCACTGCTCGGCAGTGTATTGCTTCCACAATGCTAATTTAAACCATGTCAGTGTGCTTGCATTGGGACTGACGATAGCCAAACAACAGGGGGAAGAAAAAAGTTAATTCTTCAAATTAAATATGCGCTATTCATCTGCAAACCTCCTGCTTGAGCTGCTAGTTAAAATTTTTCTTTCTCCTGTCTCTTTCTCTCCCTCTTTTCCTCCCTCCCTACTGTCCTCCTTCCCTTCCTCCCTCCCTACCCACCTTCCCCTCTCATTTCCTCTATGTCTCTGTGTCTCTGTGTCTCTGTGTCTCTGCCTCTCTCTCTCTCTCTCTCTCTCTCTCTCTCTCTCTCTCTCTCTCTCTGTGTGTCTCTCTCTCCACATGTTGGATAGTTTCCAAGCATCTAACGTACACTTTACTGAAACAGGCTGCATAGACCACACACATACGCAAATGGCCTGAATAAGTCGGGCGCATAAGCAACAGCCACTCGAGTGCAGAGAATGTTTAAACTTGAGAGAAAAAAACAATAAATTCGAGCAGAGCCTTTCATCTCAAGTGATTCCTTATTGAGGCTTCTGCTCTGAATTAGAAGTTTGTGTCAGGGTGGTGGTGGACGTATCTGGGGCCCACCCTGCACTCTCTCTTTCTCCTGAACAAGTGACGCCATGGGAAGGGACAGCCCTGGGAACAGCCTGCCAGGGTTGTGCAACGAAAGAAAAGGGTCGGAGTTTAGCCTAGATCATCTTCCAGCTTTCCAGAGCAGCCTTTAAGTCCTTTGAGAAAGGTGAATCTCTGGGGCTTAAGGTTGAAAGGTTTACAGCCTACATCTTACAGGTTTTCAAAGGAGATCGCTCTTCTGGCATTACCTGCCAGCACGAAATCCCAGACGTGGCAATTCTCTGCCATTTTGGCCTTGTGTCCTACAAGGTCCACGTGGTCAGGAGCCTGCCTGGGTCCCCGAGGCTCCTCCCCTGCCCCTAAGCTCCAGCCACCCTTGCTTTCTGCTTCATCTACCCCAACTCCACCCCTGACATCCCCAGATGTGCCCAGTCCAGCTGGGTGCCACCTGCCACTCTTCCTCCAATCACTCTCTCTGTTCAGACCTCAGCTTAAATGTCACCTCCTCTTAACCAGCTCTCTCTAGGTAGCCTTGATTGCTTATCTCAGTCCTTGTTCCCTGGCAACCGGATTACACGTCCACACCCTTGCCTGGTGTCTTTGCAGGCCTCTCACTGTGAGCAGACACATCCTTCTGTTGACACCGCGCATCTGATTCTCCTTGGCTGGAGATACATGGGTGTTGGTGGCAGGAGACCAGGCCCAAGTTGAAGCTCCAAGAGCAATGGCCTGTTTACACTCACCCCCTTGCTCTGTTGAGATCCAGCAAGAGATGTCCGTGCTGAGAGGATCACCCATCACCATGGGTCCAAAGCAAACAACAAAACCACAATAAAAAGGAGCTCTCAAACAAGTCTGTTTTCGTGAGCCCCTGATCTTTAAACATGGCTTGTTACCCAACAAAAAGCTGATATACTTCACAATTAATAACACCCCCAGGATCAGCCATGTCATCTTGTTTTCATTATGACCCTTTTATTCCTAATATATAATTTCTGATCTATTCACTCATTATTTATTTCTCCCCACCATAATGTGAGTTTCATGCAGTCACTATGTCTCCAGTCTCTAAAGCACAGGCTCATAGGAGATACTTAAAAAATAATTGTAAATGAGTCGGATCCTACTTCTAATCCCCAGAAGGATTTGTACTGCTTTCCCGTCTGCAAAATCAAAGAAATCCCCAGTGTCCTGAAGAAAAACACTTTTTCTAGAATTAAAAAAAAAAAATAGGGGTCAGCAAGTGGCTCAGCTGATAGAGGTGTTTGTGGGAAAGGCCTGGGGGACCTGAGTTCAGCCCCAGAACACAGAGAAATACAGGAGAGAGATGGTTCCACCTCCACACACAACGGCAGCCCACAAGGCTATGCACACATCACACGCTTGTACATACACAATCATGAAAAAAAATTAATAAAGCTGGATGTGGTCGTTCATTACCCATCATCGTAGCACATCGTGACCTGAGGTGGAGGATTGCTGCCAGTCCCAAGCCAGACTGGCTACAAAGTGTGAAGTAAGCCCAATAAAATTCATTGGTTTGCCAAGTTGGACTTCGGTGACTTCCTTATTTGATCTGTTGTTGTTTGCCTATCTGGGGTAAATGGATGTGGACTCACGTCTCCCAGGGGTAGGGTCACACTACACTACACGGTAGATGTGGTAAGGAGAATGACAGTAAGGGGGTACGGAGGTGGTAGAAGCGCGTTGTGGAGGTGACTGTGGTAATTGTCAGTGGCAATGGTGATACTGGTGGTGAAGGTGGTGATGATGATAATGATGATGGTGATGATGTTGAAGGTGGTGGTGGTAAGTTTGGTTGAAAGCATCACCTCAGCTCCCTGGCACCCCTTTATACAAAGAGTATGGATTGTTTAGTTGGGGGGCTTGACCCCAACCCCCTGGCATCCATCCTGAAATGTTGGTTGGAAAGCTCTATTTCAAAGCTCCCTCCCCTAGGAGTTGCCTCAGTCCAAACTTCACCAAATGGTAACCCCTTCCCAGGGAAGGTCATGACCACTTCCACAGGCTATTTAAACTGCCCCCCCAGAGAATGAACACATGGTCTCCCAGTTTTCCATGGTCTTTTGGTTCTCTGTGTTTTCCCAGGGGGCCACCGGAGAGTGTTGCCATCCATTAAACCTGGGCATCTTCTAATTTGATCTAATTTGGTCTGATGGGATGATTTGTGTTGGCAGAGAGGTTTGTCAGCTAAGGAAAAAACTTAACAGTGATGATGAAGATGATAGAATTGGGGATGGTGCTGATGCTGAAGTAGTGACGATAATGATGAAGATGGTAGAATTGGGGATGGTGCTGATGCTAAAGTAGTGACAATAATGGTGCTGCTGATCCTGAAGGTAAAGCAAGTGATAAAAATGGATATGAAAATCATAATGGTGGTGATAATAATGGAGGCTATAATGTTGGTAATGACAGCTGGGACCAGCATCTCCAACCAGGAGGGCATGACGCTATCATGCCCTCCAAAACATGCAGGGAAAATTGATATCCACTGCCTGCTCTGGCAGAGTGACTGTAGTCAATCTAAAATACCAGTCCTTGTGCTGACAGTGAGAGAAAGGGGCCCTGTGCAGAGAGAGAGAGAGAGAGAGAGAGAGAGAGAGAGAGAGAGAGAGAGAGAGAGAGAGAGAGAGAGAAGACATAAGCAGCCATTTCTGACTGTAGCCATGAAGCCTCCTGTGTGGCAGCATCATGTTGTGAGTCTGGAGGAAGGGATTCAGCTTGGACAAAAAAAGGCCTGCACAGCACTGAGAAATGGAACTGACTACAGCCAACTAGCCGAGAAACCCAGAGACTGCAAATGGAGGAGCAGGTACAGGAAGGTGGTGTGCCGAGCAGAAAAGGGAGCAGCCTGGGCTGAGTGATGAGAGCATGGGAGAGGATGGTTACTGCTGAGATGAAACCACAGAGAAGAGAAGGGGAGAGCTCACCAGAGCCCTACAAGGAGGGAACATCAAGGAGGGACTTTGGCTTATTTCTACATGAGACATCAACTCAGGTCCAAGCTCAGTCTCCAGGCTGAGGAAGAGCAGAACAAAGTCCCTTCCCCCTGTCAGAGGTGCTTGCTGATCAAATGAAGTGTCCAAAGGCAGAACTGGCTCGGGTCATAACGGTGTCGAGTGCTGAATGAGCTCGTGCACCAATAAAAACGGTGTATTATGCAGAACCACTAGAAGATGCCCTGCTAGGGTCGAGATTTGGGAGAACAGCAGGGGAGGGGGGGAGGAAGTAGAAAAAGGCCATCAGTACATCTCAGGCGGTTCCCTAAGGGCTCTTTCCCATCCTCTGGAGAGGTCATTTCCCAGGTTCCAGTGTGAGCACAACGTGGAGAGATAAAGGACAGCTGCCACTGGGGGCTGTCCTGCGTGGGGCCAATGAGGTGCTGACTCCAGACTTCTCCAAGCTGTTCAGTAGGAACTGTCTCCTCACTCCAGGTCACCTGGGCACCTTCATAATTCCGAAGGAAGTGAAGTTCTGCACCCTGTAAGCAGGTGCCAGGATGCTGCAGGACTCTGTTCTCCATCCTCTACTATAGGTCACCACAACAAGAGAAGCCATTGATTATTCTTCTCTGGTAGGAGAGGCTAAAACCAACAGCTAAGTGTGCTTCCAAAGAGAGGGACCCGTGGAACCAGGAGGACAAGCAGGAGCTGCCAGCTCCACCTCCTTTGTGACCTTGAGCAGGTCACTTCACTTCAGGGACCCTTTGTAAAATGGGGACAACTAGCTAAGCCAAGTCGATCTGTCTCAATGACTCTTGCTGTGCCCTTTGGTAGCATCTGTCTCAAGTTTGCATGGCTTATGACCAACTGACTGCCTCTCCCAAGGACACCGCCACAAGCTCCATGAAGACAAGCAGAGTCTTGTCTTACTCGCAAATAGATTTTCAGGACAGAGATGCCATAGGTATTTAGGTCGAAGGAACAAAGGAACAACTAGGTCCTTTGGAAGCATTAATCCAATTTCACAAGATTAATTCGTAGCTACAATCCAAGGCTGGGAGAAATGAATGGCTTCGTCAAGGTCATGCTCAGAAGGATAGAGAGCAGAGATTCAAACCAAGCCCACAGGCTCTCCAGGACACTTCTCACAGGCCAAGAAGAAAAGCTGGAGCCTGAATGTCCATGACAGGTTCAGCCTCTCCCCCTCCGGGAATAAAGAAATTCATGCTCCAATGTGGCCTGCAAGACTCTGTTTGTGTCACCGTTACCTCCCTCTCCAAGTCACTGCACACCCAGGTCTTCACCCTAAGTCAAATCAGCCACATTTGACCTTTGTTCTCTCCTGCACAAAATTCACTGCAAAGCAGGGCCTTTGCAATTGCTCTTTCCTGGGCCTCCAGCACTCTCTAGGGTCTTCCTGAAGGTGCTGTTTGCTTATCCCTGGGATCTAAGTGCAAAGGGCAGGTGGGAGGGACCCGGCAGGTCAAAAGCTGTAGCTGAGAGCCCATCCTCTGAGTCTCTTATCTCCACCTGTCCCCTTGAGTCATTCCCTAGTTCCCCACCTGTTCTAGCTTCTTTGCAGTTGTTTATCAAGACCTGCACTTATCTATTTGTTTCCACGTGTTCTGGTCTGCGACTGCTGCCCCGGTGATGAGAAGTCAGACTTCTTAAGAGGCCAGCATGTCCGCCTCAGGGAGCAGCAGCTGTCAGACTTCGGCCTTAGTCACTGTGTGCACAGCACATATCATGGCTCCACCATGACTATTCAGGCCAAATCCCGCACTAGAGTAAAGGAGACAAGATTCTCGTTCTCTCTTGTTCTCTCTCTCTCCTCTCTCTCTAAGGTCTCTCTATTCATCTCTAGTTAGCCTGGAACTCACTATGTCAGTAGTTCTTAACCCGTGGGTCACAAATCCTTTGAAGGGGGGGGGGGGTCAAATGACCCTTTTATCTAAGACCATCGAAAAACACATTTATTTACATTATGATTTATAGCAGTAGCAAAATTACAGCTATAAAGTAGCAACAAAAATAATTTTATGGTGGAAGGGCATCGCAACATGAGGAACTACAGGCAGATGTTAAAGGGTTGCAGCATTTGAAAGATTGGGAACCACTGCACTATGTAGATTGGCTGGCCTTAAACTCATAAAGATCTGCCCACTCTGTCTGAGTGCTGGAGTTAAAGGCTTATGCCACCATACCTGGGGGCTCTTTCTCTTTTCAGATGTAATTACTCCAACTAGAAACAAGGATGCATTGACCCAACGTGTTGTTACAAGAACTCAAAGGAAACAACAGTACAATGCATGTTTCTCCAAAATCCAGATGTAAGCAACATCCGTCTGTGGTTTTATTTTTAATTATTATTAATTTCTTGTACACTCCCTATGATGTGGAATCTAGACTGCAGCAGTGAGGTGACAATTCTCGACCTCAGAGACTAAGGAGTCAAGTTCAGACAGCCACGCTTCAGCTTCATTGTAAGCACAAGATGACAAGCCAGCACAGCGAGTACATGCTAGGCCAGCACAGCTCTGGACCCCCAAAGCTAAGGCAGGAATCAGGGAAGGTAAGGACACTTAAGCTGACAACAACATGCAGAGGCAGAAAAGGTCCCTTCAGCCAAGGGACACCAGTATGAGGTGGAGAATACAAATGGACTTAGGGGTCCAGCAAACAAAATTTAGGTGGCCACCAAAGCCGAACCCAGGAACGACAGCACGGTTCTTGCTCTGTGGAGCGATCTGGGAATCAGTCACTAGTTCCACTCTGGCTAAAGACGTAAGTACAGAGCCATTCTTCTCTACTCTCCGGAGAGCAACAGTGTGTAAGAAATTGCACAACCTCAGAGGCAGGAAGCCAACAGGTAACGGTGAAGACTGTGGACGACTCCAGGCCCTGGGGAGAGATAGTGTTGAGAGCATTTTCGCGATTTCAAGAGAAGATAGAAATTCAGGTTTTTGTTTTGGTTTGGTTTTAAAGCAGAGTCTCTTTATTGTGTCAAATCATGAGTTAAACGGTCTATAAATTAAGTAACGTACCCAAGAAGGGTCAGGCCCGTGCATCCATAAAATGCAATGGCTCCAACAGAAATGAAGAAGTTTACATCTGCTCATTGTAAATATAGCAGAACGCATGCCATGTGAAATTATCATTCATCTTATAAGTGCCCACCAGGCAGTCATAACAGTAACTACTGAGCAGGTTAAAGGGTGGAATCCCACTAAACGCTTTAGAGAGAAACATCACGTTGGTGATCTGGGTCTCTTGCACAGTCCTCTAGTGCAGGATCAGAGACTGAAGCTGCCGTTTAGGAGACTTCAAGAGCAGAGCCGTGCACTTGTCTCCGGGTTTCTCACTATGGAGGTGGGCATCTGGAGGAAAACACCCCAGCAAAGGCTGTGGGCATCAAGAGAGCATCGTATAGTTAAATACGATCTGGAACACCTTCAAGTCAACACTGAAGCCCCACCCTTCCTTCTTGGAATGGGGTGCTCTTTTTCTTTTCTTCCTTGCCCCCTCTGTTTCGCAAGATGAATTCCAGGAAGCAAATGGCTTTTATTTAGCCTTCCAACCTCAGCATCGCTGCTGTCCCTCAACAAAAATTTTATTTAGAAGTTCCCAAAGAAGGCAAGTGGGGAACTTGGGTTCTTAAAGAGCTCCATTAATACAGCTGCTGGGCCGGCAAAGTCAACAGAACTCGATAATGTGTTTTATTTGGACCTGTTCTGCTCAGCGCACAATGATAAGGAGGCCCTTGGAGCTCACACACTCACTGTACTGTGCTCACTCAGCCCCTTATTGATTCTGAAACAATGCATGCTTTCAGATCACACCCACATAGGTGAGTAAGAACAAGGCCAGACAGGGAAGCAGCGAGAACCTGATAGAGTGCTCAGAGGTGGCACCCAGGGATTGAGCTTCGAGGGCTGCCCTCTCCTTGTGCAGGATGTTCGCGTGTTTATGGGTCTTCACTCTAGCCTTGGTTCTGTTTGCAAAATAAGGCTGAGCCAGGCTCTGATATGAGAGAGCCAAGCATGATGGCAAAGGTCTTTAATGCCAGCACTCAGGGGGCAGAGGCAGGCAAATCTCTGTGAGTTCTAGGTCAACTAGGCCTACAAAGTGAGACCTAGTCTCAAAAGACAAAAACAAACTGCAAAATAGGGCAGGGGCATCTCCTTAAAAAAATCACCTCATTGAGTATGATTGACCTCAAAATCATTGCATATATGTAATGTATATAACTTAGTAAGTTCATGCATAAGAATATATCATGGTCAGATGTCATGTTGCATACCTGTAACACCAGTGCTGCAAAGGAGCATCACAAGTTAAAGGTCAACCTAAACTAGATAGAGAGACCCTAAAATATACCAATAATAGCATCAAAGAAATCACGAAACCACTACTAACCATCAAGGCTCTAAATATATCCATCACTTCCCTCTCCTGAAGCATCTTCCAGCCCCCAACTGACATTATCATCATTATCCCTATCCATCCCCTAACGAACTCCCTACAAGTCTTCAGATACCAGTGAGCAGAAATCTTGGTGGTCATAATCAACACAACCTTTGTGGGTATCACCAGAGTCTCACAGGTAGATTTAGAAGGGATCCTAGCAACCTTGGGTCCTTCGCCATAGCTGCAGCCAGTAGAGTCCATTGTTCTGCCATCATCTATCCCGTTCCATCCAACCCTTCTGTAGCCATAGCAGGCTTCTGTGATCCTGAAAACTCCTACCTTTGCTATTCCCTGTGTATGGAAGGCTACCGTCTTAGATGTCACAGGGTTTAGCTCCATTTCACTCTCCGTGGCTTCCCCTGGCCATACCAGGCAATGTCCTTCCCATTCCCATTCCTAACATTATCTCTTACAACTTTTCTAGAAACATTTCTCAGGAATTACCTTGAAAATTATCTGTGGAGATGTTTGGCTTCAGTCTGTCCTAGCAAGAAAGCTTCATAAGGGTGAGGGTGTGGGCCTGTGCTGTTGCCTCCCATGACATATCCTCACTGCTTGGAAGGGTGTGATGCAGGATCTCTAATGCATTTCGGAGCTAGGCAGAAAGCGGCCATAGTTAGAAGGACTGGATATTCCACAGGAGGGAATGTCATGATCTCTGAGTCTACGTTCAATGGAACCATTTAAGCTAAGCGCAAGGCTGACTCAGCGAAAACATCCAGGGGTAAAGGCCCCCTGTGTCCTCAGCTCCAGCACAGACAAGCTCAACACCAGATGGAGCTTCTGCTAAGTTCATGGAGAGACTGGTGAGCCAGGGCAGGAGCCAGAACAACCTTAGGCTTTAGGTTTGGGGGTCTCATTCTGTTTTCAGGTTCTCCAAGAACAAATACATTCAACCAACAGAACATTTGGGTTGTTTTCAAACTTGCCCCATCTCAAACTTGCCCCAAATGTGGCTACCTTCTTTCAGAAATGCCAGCAGAATTATAAATCAAATTTTAATCAAGAGAACAAAAGAGGTGGAACGGAAAGAGTTCAAGAATAGCAGTCTATTAAAAATAAATCAGTGGCGAGAGGCAGAGAATATATTGCCTGCTTTGCCCTTCGACATGATTTATCCTCTGAGTCCCTCTTGGGTTAGGCTCTCAGTATCGAGAAATTTCTTTCCTAAATCTGTGAGCATGCACTGACAAACGTGCCACTCGGACGCACAAGAAACTGTGTCAACTGGGATTAGCACATTCTGCTCTAGGTCACCCCAATCAGGGCAGTCACCATGGAGATATTCAAAATAAACTTGGATACTCACCAGGTGAACACATTCAAATGGGAATTGGGGGAGGAAGGATGGGGGAAGATGGCATTTAAACTAAGACCAAAAGGACGAGGTAGGAAAGGTTTCTGTGGGCACAAGAGGCACAGACCAAAGTGCTGGCGAGGGCCAAGTACAGAGCAAAGAATTATACATTCTGTTAAGCATGTGGCCATCTGAGAAATGCCCCGTGTTTCTACTTTTCAAAAACCTTCATGTATATGCGCGTGCACACATGTGCATATATGTGAGAGCGGGTACATGCATGTCATGAACACATGTGGCGGGAAGAGGACAGCCTCCGGTGCTGGGCCTCATCTTTCACCTTGTCTCTAATGTTAGACGCTGTGTACAGGACTGCTGGCTTACAAGATCCTGGAGATCTTTCTGTCTCTGCCTCCTATCGCCTCATAGGGCACTGCGATCACGGATCTACTCTGCCACCCTCAGCTTATGTGGGAAGGGGTCTGGGAGTTGGAGTTCAAGCCCTCTCACTTGTTCAGTAAGCCCTTGACTCACTGAGCCCTCTTCCCGGTCCTCTACCCCCACTTCTGATATAGACAAGCAGACGAACTGAAAAGATAAGAAGTGTGTCGTCCTCGGGAGGGGCTCTCAAACTTTGAACAGATCTGAATGGAGATGTTCTTTCAAGGTTAGAAAATTTCGGCATTTCTCTAGGTTGGGGGGAAAAACTGAGACGGAGAAGGACACGTCATCAGGAAGACTGTTTGCTCAAGGTTTTCATGTTTAGCCTAACCCCCCCAAAAAAGTTATGGAAACACATCAGAAACAGGACTATATGTCTCCTTCCAATTTCCACTGCGGTCCGGCCCTGTTTTGCAGGCACAGACCTTCAAAGTCTTGAGGTCTGTGTGTTAAGCCTCCCCGGCTCTCCCACTGCCAACCAGTATAACTCACAAGTGGAATTCATCTTGCGCTTGGGTTTTCCACAGTTCTCAAATCAGAAATGAATGTGGAAGGGGCAAAGCTAACTCACCACAAACGCAAACACCAACAGCCTAACAGGAAGGCCCGCCCTCCCCAGCCCTGTCTGGTGGAGAGAGGCTCAGGGTCAGCTCTTTCGTCAGAATGAGGGATGACCTGGGTAGTTTTGATCTTTGTGCTTTAGTCTGCTTCAGAGTGGCGCCGTTCAGAGCCTGCTGTGGCCACTGGGCATAGGCAGGGCTTTCAAACATCTGAAGGAATCAGAAGCCCCTGGGATCAGGGCCACCACTTGCTGGCAAAACCATCAACCCATTTCAGGCAGCCTAACATGGATCAGTCTACAAGAAGCCTCCACACACACACACACACACACACACACACACACACACACACACAACTTCCTTCCATCTGGAAACAAGGCTTTAAGTAGGAATGCAAAATCCTTGGGAGAGCTGCTTAAATTTTGGCCTCCTTAGAATTCCATTGTTTGGCCCAATTTGGAGAGGTCAGAGGAGGAGGGTTTAGAGGGGCAGAGGGGCACAGGGCTCAGAGTTACAAAGCCCTTGGCCCCATTGTTTCCAGGGCTGGCTCCCTCCCTGCTCTCCTCTGAAGTGGCCAATCAGTCAGTTCCCCCTCGAGGCCTCTTGGTCTCTGAAAGACTTGGCAGCCACTCCACATAATGCAGGAGGAGGAATATTTAGGTTTCCTGACACAATGGTCCAAACAGTTTCTCTCCAGGACTGGACAGCAGACAAGAAAGGGGACCAGCATGCCCCAAAGCCCTCTTCCCAGCAGCAGACCTTTAAATAAAGTCCTCTGGTGTCCCTAGGACTTTGCACTTGTTTGGTCAAATGGGTTAAACATTAGTGGTATCTTTATTATGGCCTTAGGCTATCCTAAAGAGCCCCCTGTGGTGGTGGTGGGGAGGTTGGGGTAGAGAAACACACACACACAGCATAATTCACTTTACCTCTTGGTGGTAGAAAAGGACAAGGGGAGGAAGGGGGAGAGGGCAGCATTGTCCTCATTGTCACTTAGAGGTTTATAAGAGAGTGGGGGGAAGAGGGCTTTGAATGGAGTGAACCAGCCAATGGGAGACAAACCAGTGCAAGGCTATAAGCTTTTCTATGGGGCATAGGTCACGTCTAGGGGTCTCTGTGGAAGGAGATTCTTGAAGATTTATGGTGGGTTTGGGGGCCATGTTGGGAGTTGGATTGAGTCTTTGCAAATTTTAAGATTGGAAAGAGTTTCTAAATCTTCAAAGCTTCCCGGCCTCCATTGCAAACCATGAAGGAATGTTGAGATTTTCTCTGCCAAGGGAGGGTTGCATAGAGGGAAGCCTGCATCTGCACACACAGTCCCCAACCTAGGATGGCTCAGCCGAACAACTTTGCAGCTTTATACCAATGCCCATCAGTGAGCACCACCATGGCAAGAGGACCCAAAAGCTCCTTTGGAGAGCCCTGCAGTATTGCCGGGGTGGTTAGCAATTTAGAGGTAGTCAGCTCATGTTCGGGTTGACATTTCAAGCTTATGGTGTGCGATATCAGAACGTCATCCCGGGTTGAAGGTCAAAGGCTAAGAACCATATACATCAAATTACAAAATTCCCACCACACAAGAAGAAATATTATCATTTGACTGATTATACAGAAAACTAAGGGGTCAGGTAAGAACCCATGGCAGGTCCCATTAAAGACATTTACTCCCTTGCTGGAATTGCCAACTCTTTGCCTTATTTGGAATAAATTCTTAAGACTGTCCTGAGGTACACTGTCCAGGGGTGGGGGCCACAAGTGACCCAGAGGCAGTCAAAGTCCTGAGGGGCCTTTACTACACCTTCCTTGACAGAGATCTCAAAAGTAAATGGCCCCTGGTGCCCAGGTAATGACACCAGCTAGATGGTAAAGAGAGAGCCAGGTCAAGAGGAGCCTGTGGCACCTCGGCTGCCAGGACACCCCTGAAACTGAGCTGCCAGCCCTATGAATTGGGTACAGAGACTCAGTTCAACAGGAGAGATGGTGGGTGGGAGAGATCAAAGGCGGGAGGGCATTGTGCCACAGGACCCCAGTAAAACAATCTGAAATTCTGACCAGAACCAGGAGCCCAGGGGTATCTAAGAGTCAACATTTGCATGCAGCTGGAATCTGAGAGGCAGCCCACAAAGATGGAGTGCCCCTCTGGTGGCCACGTTTGCAGTCTGCCGAAGGACAATGGCTTTGTTAAAAAAAAAAAAAATTCCACATGGATGTGTCGCTTTTAATTCAAGAACCATCATGAAAATATAACTTCCTTGAGTCTTTCCAGGATTTCCGCATTAACCCTACATTTTTAAATACCGCAACATTATGGTGAGGCAGGCGTTTGAATTATGGAAGTTGACCCCGTGAAGCAAACATTTATTTTATTTTGAACTATCTGATTATCTCAGGTTCTCTAGAAGGGGCAAGGTGGGGGAGGGGTTGTGTGTGGGAAAACCAAGAGCCCTCACTCCCTTAGGACAGTTAAGGTTGACCCTGTTTGTAGCCAGGCCACCACTTCCGGGGCAACAAGCTCACTCGGCCATGTGAGATGAATTAACTGTTTACTGCAAGGAACATGATACTGTTAGTTTCTTCTCACACCAGAGTGGGCTGTCAAATTGGAGTCAAGAGCAAGGCAATGGTCCATGTAATTTAGAGATGAGGAGGCAGATGGCTTGGATATATATTTATGCCTAAATACCCAAATGAAGGCTACTGACCAAGACAGCCTGAGGCAGTTCTACTCGGAAAGATGATGATGTCTTGAAGGAAAACCTAATCTGTTGACTGTAGACATCAGCACTTGAAAATGTTGACTCAGCCTGCTAATTTTAAGACCATAATCCATTTCTGGGAAGACAAACAGGTCTTCCCTTCCTTGGGAACACTGTTGTCCTTAAAAAGCAACCAAAGGAGAAGTCAGTCGTTTCTCAATGTCATAAAGACAGCACTCTGGAAGCAGAATGTGAAGTATGTAGACACAGGCGCCTGGATCCCTCTACGAGGTGGGCTGGCTCGCGCGCCATATTCGCTAACCTACACGATCTGGTACTGCCCTTTGGTATGTCTTAGCTAGCAAGAGGAACTGCTGCAGGCTGCCTCTCCATGGGATGAGGCCCATGTGACAATCCCTGTAAGTTTTGGGGCTGTTATCCTTTGAACATCTTTCTAGACTAGTTCTGTTATCTCTTTCTACACATAATGATCCATACCCTGCTCATTACAGCTCTTTCTGCTAACAAAACAGGCTATTTTATCTCTCCTGACCTCGGTTTCCTCATTTGTTAAATGGAGACTATGCTTCATAAAAAGATACAAAAAATCCACATGGAAGAGAAAAATTAGTGAACAGTGTGTATCACCCATAGGTATCCATAAATTATAAGCTGAATGGCCCATTAGCTCTAGCCTCTCATTGGCTAACTTTCTTGATTAACCCATTTTTCTTTTTATCTATGTTAGCCATGTGGCTCAGTACCTTTTTCAGTGGGGCAGATCACATCCTGCTGCTTTGGTGGTCTGGGCAGGAGTGGGAGAAATCAACTTCCTCCTTCCCAGAATTCTCCTGTTCTCATTACATCATTTCTACTTCCTGTCTGGTTTTCCCACCTATATTTCCTGCCTGGCCAATCAGCATTTATTTATAACATGATTGACAGAATACAGACAAGTCTCCCGCACCATTTCTGCTAACAAAACAGGCTATTTTATCTTTCCTGACCTCAGTTTCCTCATTTGTTAAATGGAGAACATTTATAAAAAGATACAAAAAATCTGCATGGAAGAGAAAAATTAGTGCCCAGTGGGTATATGATAAACACAGTTCCTTCTTCCCTTCTATCTATGTTGTCTTTTATAAAATGTATAAGGTTGATGTGGTGGGTGTGTGTGTATTTGTGTGTGTAAGAGAGAGAGAAACAGAGACAAAGAGAGAAAGAAAAACAGCCAGGGACAGAGATGCACCAGGTAGCCCAGACTGGTCTTGAACTGACAAACCTGCCTCTCCTCCCCGAGTACTGGGATTCCAGGCATACACAACCATATTCAGGTTAGAGAGTGTATTTTGCTGTGTTGTTTTACCTGTTCCTCAACATCAGTTACTGTCTCAGGGAAACTCCTTATTCACTTTTGTAGCAACAGAACCCAGCACAAAGCCTAGAAGAGAGGAGGGCATACTGCTCAGTGAAGGATCTACAAAATGATGCTGACTTAAGAGACCAATGAATATTTATCTGACAGATACCATGTTCCAGACAATTTCCAAGGTATTGGTCATACAGAGCGAATCAGAACCCTCAGGAACGCTTTAGTCTAGATGACATGTTGGACTGTGGGTAAAAGGAAGAAACCAGCCAGTACTCCATGGTGCTTTCATTTGGGGAGGCCATGATCATATATAGTGCTCAGAGATAAGTGGTGGTAGGTCCACGGGTTGACTTGCAGTTAGAAAATGGGAATTTTTTAAACAAACCTACCAGGAGGCCCATGTCATCAAGGAAACACTAAAATATATAGTCAGATCTTTTCTTGCCACTTACTGATACTTATTGACCCCTTCACTTTGCTGTCTTTGAAGACTTGAGGTTCCCTTAGGAAACAGCAAAAGGCATCCAGTGTGACAGACAGCTGCCTACTTCCCTGATTGTCCTATTGTTGACTAGAGAACTAATTTTCTACCTGCCTAGCCTTGAAGTGGCCTTCGGCATGTCCATAGGTTGAGAGGAGAGGAGAGGGAGAGGGAGAGGGAGAGGGAGAGGGAGAGGGAGAGGGAGAGGGAGAGGGAGAGGGAGAGGGAGAGGGAGAGGTCCCCAGTGAATATGTATCATTGATACAGCCCAACCATGGGAAGGACCCTAACACCCCAGACCCACAAAAAGGGCAAAGCCCTTCCCCTGGTCCAAGACCCAGTGTTGACAAATGATGGCCTTTCACTAAAAAGGGCGTACACAGAAATAATCAACCACAGCCTGCTCCTCCTGATGAGAGCAATCTAAACCTGCTCCCCGACAAATGCTTCCTACTGGGATGAACTGAACCTTCTTCTTCATTCAGCTGTATACAATAAACCCACTCCCTCACTCAGCAGTAGGTATAAAAAAAAGTGCTGAGTTTCCCAGCTGCTGGTGTTTCTCCATCAGATCATAAGGCCCACCCCATTCTCACTTTTCCATATGCGTGTCTGCCATTTCTTTATTCCCCGTCACCTCAGATAGGTCAACACCTAAGCCGTTCAGGTTGTGGCAACTGCTCGCTCCTTCCTACTCTCCTTTCTCAGGCATCCCTCTTGCTCTTCATCCAGGACCCTTGCTGGTCTTCCGTGTGCATCATCCGCCTATCCAGTGTGAAGGATACAGCTGATACTCCACCCCCACAGAAGAGGCTTAAGATGAACGTCTCTGGGTACCAATGCAGCTCTCCCCTGTTTGGCGCTAAGTCACCGCGGCACCGGAGAACACACTACCAGGGAATCGTCTGTTTCTCTCAAGTCACCACAGAATCACAGCCCCAAATAAAATGAGAAGGGCTTTGCTTTATTTTTTAAATAAAAGAAGTGCCCTTAAGTCCAAGATTTCCAAGTGCTCTTAGAAGGTGTCACATTTATCCCTTCATGTAAGGATTTTGTTGTTGTGATGGACGGACAAGAAAAGCAAAGTGTCCCGACCACGAGGACAGCTGGTGTCCTTAACAGATGCAGGAAAAGAAGCAAGACTCAGGGTGTCCCACTTGGTCCCGCCCAGAGCCTCCCTGCTTTGCCGCGGCATCTCACTCTCCCACTGTAGTCTCCTGACCCACTCTACTCTTGGGAACTGCCCTGAAATCAAAGAGTTGCCAGCATGCCTGCACCAGCCCCCTGTCTCCATCCAGACTCCCTGTTCCTTGAATCATCAATGTTTCCCCTAATGGGCACAGGGTGAGCCCTCCCCCACCTCTGCTTAATACAGAGCCATCTATCTGCCTTTCGAGGATCAAGTGCACAATCATTTTTTTTTTCTGTGAAGTCTTCTCGGATCTTTCTGGCACTCAAACATATTTGCTCTGTAGGTAGCGTTTGCTGTTAATTATAGCCTACATCCTATTTGTTTTGTGGCCGTGCCACTGACCTCTGCTCCCTGAGTCCTCAGTAACAACCCCCTATCATAAAGTCTCATCCAGCCTTCGTGGGGACAGAATACAGAGGTGGGGCCTTGCACCGCAATGTTTACCAAATGAATGAATGAGTGAGTGAGTTAATGATTCCTTTTAGCAAGGGCTGCTCTTCAAAGCAAATTCTCTTCCATCACAGACGCAGTAACTGCAGAGGTGAGCGAGTTAATTTTTTCATCTTTGTGGTTTTATTCTTAGTCTCTCAAACTAGATGTTTCTATTAAAATGCCCTTCAAAGGTCCCCTAGGTTTTGTTAATAAGGCTAATGGAGATTTCATTTCCACCATTGCTACCTTCTAATGGAATTTTCTAGAGGTGCTTTTCTTTCCTTCCCCACTTCTTTAGGCAATGGTCCTTTTCTTTCATGTCAATAACTTTGAGCGTGCAGGAACCCTGATTCTAATGCATAGCCCAAGCCAAAAGAGTCATTTAAGAAATCTTAAATCTTCGAGATAGTAAGAGAAAGGGGATTAATGCCACCTCCCTATGATTAGGATATTTCCAGTGAGTAAGCTGCCTGGCAGCTCTTCAGGAGATGTGTGGATAGGCTGTGCTGCCGAAAATTGAGGCCAGGTGAGCTGAGCATTAGTTCACATTTGGATTTTAATGCCCAGAAACTTTCTCATGCCAACATTGCAGTCAAATTCATGCCTTCATGAGATGGGAAACTAAAGAACCAGAGAAGTTTTTGTCTTCTGGTTTTTTTTTTTTTTAAATAAAGATGAACTTCTGGCAACAACAAATAAATCACAGCATGGACCCTGGGAGAAGTCATTTTGTTAAACAATCCCACTACCCTATTGCAGCAATGGTGCTTCTGGCCATTTTTAAAAGTATATTTTGAAAAACTTTGATCTTATCCTATTAAAAAGTCTCTTCGGGGGAGGTGAACTCTAGGGGAACGTGCGTTACCTCTAATTGATCCAGATGAGTAAATGTCATCAGGATACCTGAGAAGTGGCTGTTAGTTTCTCGTTTCCAGAAAGAGCATGCTCTTCTTGATAGCCTTGACACGGATAAAAAGAATGCCCATGAGCACCATACTGCCTCTCTCTGGTCCCCTCAGCAGTCATATAAAAGAGTGTCATTACTTCCTATTTTTGTTTGTCTTGGTGACTTTGATTTGTTTTGTTTTTGTGCTCTTTTTCATTTCAAAAACATCATGTTTACCATTTTGATCAATTTAAATCACCAAATTCAGTGGTATTTGGTATGTCCCCACCGACCTACCACTGAAGAGTAGTGATCTATTTTCCAGCTCTATGGTTACCTCATTGGATATTTCAAACAAATGGGATAATACAATCTACGAGCCATTCGGCCTGATTTGTTTCTCTTAGCACAATACTTCCAAGTTCACCTACCCTTTTGTGGCTGAATGGTATTCCATGGTGTGGGGAAATCATATTTGTATTTGTAGGATCTAGGAGACCACATTTTGGGGACATTATTGGTTTAGGAAATTATGACAGGATCATAGAAAACGTGTTCTTGTAGTTAATCAAGCTCACAGATAGGAAAAATCACCTAAGAAGTAGCAAGTGAAACTTAGATCCCAGCAATTCAATGCTGGAGGTCTGAAGCCTATTTATAATATGAGTAACTACTCACATAGGGACACAAGCATATGAAACTACAGGTGGATGCAAACCTTACATTCCAACCTGCTTAACCCATGGTGATTCATTTTAGCGAAAGTGTCTAAGTATCTTGAAAGTGGCGAACCTTCTGGATTGAACTCTCTGTAGCATTTAAAAGAAGATTCTTAGGAAAGACGCAATGTTTACAATACTTAATTAAGACATAAAGCATCATGAATACTTAGGTATTCCTTTATTTATTTATTTTACATGAATGAGCATTTTGCACCCACGTATGTTTGTGTACCACGGGCATGCCTGTGCCCATGGAGGCCAGAAGAGGGCATTGGATCCTCCTAGAGGTGCTATGAGATGCCGTGTGGGTGCTGGAAATCAATTCTGGGTATTCTGGAGAAGCAGTTAATGCTCTTAACTGCCTAATCATCTCTCCAGCCCAAATTTAAGTACTCTTAACCCATTTTCTTCATTTAAAGTATGTATAAATGCTACACTAACAAGGGGCCCTTCAGAACAGCATCATTATTAAATAGCCTCTTTTCAAAGATAATATTCTGAATTTTTCCATCTTTGTATTTTAGGATTAAATAAAGACACCGGGCGGTGATAGCACATGGCTTTAATCCCAGCACTTAGAAGGTAGAGACAGGTGGATCTCTGTGAGTTTGAAGCCAGCTTGATCTACAGAGCGGGTTCCAAGACGTGCTCCAAAGCTACACAGAGAAACCCTGTCCCAAAAAACAAAACTAAAGCTGAAACCAAAAGTCAATAGATTAGGTAAAGCTATAAATACGTAGCTACTAAACCATTCCTCCGTCCACCACCCAAAGCATGCTCACTGAAAACTGGAGAGTCTCAACTGCTGAAACCTGGGCGTTATAGCTACAGTAGTCAATCCTTTTCTACTTTCTTCTTCATTTACCAGTGATTCTCCTCCTTAGGCAATGTAGCCAAGACCTTACCAAATGGTGGAACTGAGGCACACGGAGCCAGATATAATCCCCGGTTTCTCATATAGATCTTTGGTAGGGCAGGGGCTCAGTGAAGGATTCTGCCTAAAAGTCTCAAGAGAAGGCATTTAGTTCTAGGGTCTGAATGAGACAAGAGTCTGACATCCGTGTGACTGAAGGGATTCATTGAGCTGTGTGGACACGGCAGATACTTCACTGAGGTGAGGAAGTACAGACTGACCAAACTGAAATAGGTCTGCTGTCAATCTTCCAGAGAACCAGCTCCGACACATCTTGTTCCTCTGGAGCCGCTCCAGCAACGTCAGTGGTAGACACAGAATTCGTGCGTCAGTGAGACAGAAGCCCCGCCTACACACTTCGAAAAGTGATTTAGATCAGCAGGAGGCTTGGGACTCCTGTTTGGGTTCTTTATTAAATTGCCTTAAGGATATTTGATTTTCCAAAGCGGAGTCAACACCTTCGCCAGAACTGAAAGGCGCCCCTACTCTTTCTCATGAAGGACTGGAAATGTCATCACATCTAATCTCATCTCCTGGCTCAAGCCCACTCTGGCTGGCCCACCTTCTCCCCTTCCACCTCTGGTCCTGGCTGAAGTCAAGACCTTCATCAGGTCAGGCTGATTCTACATCACAGACAACATCACATCCTTCCCTCTCTTTGCCTTGATCCACTTCGTCTTCGGGAATCGTTTAAACATCGCTTCTATGGACAGGGAGTGGGGCTCACCACACATTTCCCAACCTGAAGAGCTAAGTGCAGTTCCTTGGTTCTGTTCCAACTGAACATCTTAGGCTTCAATTTCAGAGCAGTTTCCACCGTCTAAAGTGAAATGCTGGCATGATTATTTGTTTGAAGCTTATCCCCTCAACTGGGATGTAAAGCTTGCAAAATCTGGAAACAAGGCTGTCCTGTTCGTCCTGGGGGGTAGCTTAGTCATAGACAACCAAGGACAGTATTGCATCCATGGACTCAAACACAACTCTGGGACCTGTGCTGGTGTCTCACTTTCTGATCATTTTCATGGCCTCCCCTGCCCATTTAAAACTTAGCCCACCTTGATCTGGCGCTGCTGGGACTCTCGCGTGTTTACCAGGAGGCTCTGAGCCATGCAGACAGCGAAACCCCTATTACTATGCTTTCCACATTCCCAGAAGAAAAATATGATCACCCGGACCGGTGTCCTGCGTGTGTCCTGCGTGTGTCTGCTGGAGCAGAAATCCTCCCTGTGGAGTCTGTTTATTTCCTGAATTTTATGGTTCTTTTGGAAATTCAAATGAGCAGCAAAATGCATGTGGAAACGGCTGCCCCACTGGCTTCCACCAGAGGAGACACAGCTGCACCAAACGGAAGACCAATCAAAGCCCTGATTGTCACTAGAAGACGAAAACGGCGGTCACAGGAAAGGTCAAACTGGAGCTATCAGAAGCCAGGTATAAAATGAGATTTAAAAAAAAAATAAAAAGTTTGGTTTCTTGCCTCCAATAATTCCCTACGTCTCCAGTAAGTAATTCCTTCCCATCTGCTGCTGATAGTTCAATGTCCCCTCTGATAATGCTCTCGGGTGTCAGCTGATAAAGTATGGCTGCTTTGATCTCAAAGCCCTGATTGTCGTCAGTTGACCAGGCTTTGGACACGTTCCCCTTGGAAGCCCAACCAACAAATTTCAGCAGTTACGGGACTAGTATTTCAAATGTGGTCAGACTCTAAGGGCCCTGCCTAAAAATGGGCCTGAATGACCTCCACTGAATAATGCCAGATTCCTGACCAAAATAACAACAACAACCACCCACCCCCAGCTGCTGTTTGCCCTAGTCCCTCTTTAATCTGTACTCCTATCCCTTAAGAAAAAAAAAAAAAAAAACACTGTTCGAAGCACTGCCAAGGTCTTTCAAGAACCAGTCCAAGGAGCCTTGGACAGCCTGTCTCTCTAAAAGGATACCATTGTAATGTCAAGCGCTCATATTACAGCGACACACATACATGTCTCACAGAAACCAAGGTTTATGTGTTTCAGGATTTCTCCTTAGTTAACCACAATTGCAGGGAAATGGTACCACATTCGTCGAGCTAAATGTGGTAGCAATTACTTTGCTGGCAAAGGAGAAGGAGGGGCTTGATGGCCCGCGTTCTACGAGTCAGGATTAAATAACCGTGTCTTTCAGAGTTACACTGATAACTTGGAACGCGCCCCTCACGCTTGCAACTTCTGAGAAGCCAGTGTTTCTCACAGACAAGCCCATTTGGACCTAGCCAGGAGGCACGTCAGACAACTTCAAGAGGAAAAAAATATCAAAGAAAAAAATTAATACATATTGCGCATGCGCACCAGCACAGGCGCGTGCCCAGACACACGGACAAAGCCACTCTTGAGTTTGCGGGTTATTAAATGCTTTTAGATACCAGGAAATAACTTGAAAATTGCTTTCCTGTATCATATTGACTAAAACAGTCCTACGGCATGCTTTAGGGAAAGAAAGATAGGGGTCGGGTAACCTGAGCATTGTTTAATGGTCACTGATTTTACTAATGGCCAGCCAGACTTTTGGATTTCATTAGAACGCAAGAATTCGATAAGATTCCTGGGAGCATGCTAAACCTAAGGGCCCTTTTCAAATGCAATATAGTTTATGTTTAGGATCCCAACTTCACTTAGAACAGAAAATGGTTCCCTTTCTGCCATTGGCTAGAATGCCACAAATGGTTCAGATCTCGAGTTCCCTAAGTCACACATAAACAGAAGTACAGACCCACGTCCATCTCTTCTCCCACTAAAGCGTGTCAGCTCCCGGACTGAGAAGCGGACGCTCACAACACAACCCAGCACACCAGCAGGTCAGGGACAGAGGGCTTTCCTGGCATGAGAAACAGTGGAATCAGATGTTTTCTTCTCATTGGGAACTGTGCCGATACCAAGCAAGTTCAGAGATCCAATAATCCGCAGACTCACCAGGGTGTCTCACGGCTCTGGGCTAGCCAGCTCAGTTACTAAGAAAAGCATTCAAAGGAATTGGAATTCGATGAGGTGTCTCTAAAGGTAGGAGGCAGAGCAAATTTCTCTAAGAAAAGACATTTCCTTAAAAGAGCAAGATAGATTTGAATAGAGGGAGGGAGAAACGAATAATAAATGGATAGGATCAACCAATGAATACAGAGGTGATCAGGCGATGGGTGGCTGGTATATGGATAATGACGTATCTATTGACTTAGGTAGAGAGAGAAAAGGACCTAAAGCAAAAACCTAAGCTCGATCCCCTGCCATTTTATAATAAACATGGCTAGAAATGTGTTTCTTCTCTGCAGAAACTAGCTCTTTTTCTAAAAAACAAACAAACAACAAAAACAAAAATCCTTGTCTTCAAATCCCTTTGAAGATCAAATGGCAACAACCAACTCAAACATTTATTGAATAAGAGAACATAGAACATAGAAGGCAAATGTGGCAAGTCTTAAAAAAAAAAAAAAAGCAAAACCACCATGTCTTTTTGATGCAATCTGGTGCATCAGAGGTGGGCCCGAATTCACTATCTAGTGCATCAGAGGTAGGCCCGAATTCGCTATCTAGCTTAAGATGACCTTGATATTCTCCTCGCATCTCCACCTCCCACGTACTGAGATTATAGGGATACACCAACAAACCCAGTTTACGGAGTGCTGGGGTTGAACTCAAGGCTTCCTGCATGCTAGCAAAACCTTAACCAATTGAATAACATATAAATATATTTTTAAAAATTATATATATAAGTATATAAAGCAAGGTAACAAGTTAAGTAAAATGTGCAGTTCTCCCTCTAGGGTGATGTGGAGGACCAGAGTGTCAAGGAAGAGCCAGCCCCAATCTGCAGCCTGACCCACTTTCCCCCTCACCCCATCACTCCGTATGCCACAGTGGCCCCTGGGAACACATACATTGATCTTCTAGCCTAGGCATCCCACATCTGCTCAAGCCACCGCACCATAGGTCTCCGTTAGGAATTAATACCTCCAGGTCTGGGTCCTGAGGAGAGTTTGGGGATCTATTGGCAGAGATCCCAGCGAGGTAAGTAAATGCCCTATGGACGGCACCAAGCCACACAGGCTGCACAATCATTGGTCCAGGAGAGAGAGGCCAGAATAAGCACGGGGAAGCACAGGCGGGGCGTGCCATGCCTGAGTCTAAGGCCGATGCCTCCAGCAGCTGTATTCCTGATTAGCCACTGTAGATATTAAAGAGACAGAAGATCATGGCCCTGCTGAAAATGGAACTAAGTTACCATGTGATTTATCAAACTATCCCAAATCTTGGCAGGCTAAAACAGCAAACATCATTCTAATATTCAGTCTCGCTAGACCAGCAGCAGGGAGCAGCTTAGCAGGGGGTGGAGGTTGGTGGGGAGGTCTTGGGGTAAGGTCTCTCCTGAAGTTTCTGTCCCTGTGAAAGATTGGAGGAAGAGCCTACCTCAAGTCCCACCCATGTGACTGTTGATAGGCCTGAATCTCTTAGCGGGAAGCTATTCCCCACCACGTGGACCTCCCTCTTCACAAAATGAAGGACTGGGAGTAAATACATCTGCCTTTTACGCTTCGTTGGAGCTGGGGTATATTTGAACTTAGAATTTTTCCCGCTTCCCTGAATGTTCTCATGACATAAGCGGAGTTTCCCCACACACACACTCCCAATTTCCTACACTGAACTCAGAAAGCAACCCCCAGGGAGTAAGAATACACCCAAGTCCTTTCATAACCAAATCTCAGAGGCAACAGAACATCCCTCCTGCCACAACAGCTGATTGGTCACACCTTGGTACAGAGGTAGAGGAGACTACACCCAGGAGTAAACCAGAAAGGTGGAGGGGCGGGGGCAAGGAGGGTTCTTCCCTCTGGAAGGCTAGAGTGCTATTTTCCAAGGATCCTTCTACATCTCTCTTTGGAGATCAAGTGGCCATGACTAACTTTAACATCTGTATGACCTAGAACCAAGGTCAAACAGCGGCTCATATGCCATAAGTCTAAATATTTTGTAGTGTTGGGGTCATCCACAGAGCCTCACACATGCGAAAGGTCTACCATTGAGCACCGCCCCCTAACCCCATGCGTCTAAATATTTAAAAGCTATCAATCACAATAAATAATTGTGTCTTTCATTCACGTGAAGCAAGCATGTGGCATAGCCAACTTCAGTCCTGAGATGCCCCCAGGGGTGAGTGCAGGAATGACTGAGAATGAGGGTAAACAGGGAGTGGTGGAATTCATCTATTTTCCCGGAGGACCAAGTGACTCTTCCCTCTGCCTCACTGTAATAAACCTAGGCCTAGCCCTTAGAGATGCAATGTCTTTTTTTTTCAACTCTTCATTGGCATCCTTCAAACTGCCACATATCCACAAGCAATACCCAGAAGGCCAAACCCCAGTCACAATGACCCCATGTGGCCCTCCCATAGTCTACTGTAATCGTTTATGATTAGCTCCAAGACTCCGCTCTGGGAGATGGCAGAGCGCTTTTGCGCAGGATGGTGTTCCCACAAGTCCCATCCTCACCGTGAGCACACTCTCCACTCACCATCCCCTGGGGCCCCCACCTTCTCTTCCCTGTGTTGTGCAAGGCCAGACCCCCAGAACACTTTCCTATCTGCCTGTTCCTGAGCCCGGCTCCCCCAGCCCAGAGTACCCAAATCTCTTGAGGGACTCTTGTTGAAAACAAAACCCACCCTGCCCCAGACAGCGCCTTGGGGATTTCAGCCTAGAGAGGGAAAGGGAAACTTTCTCCCGACTCTTCCCTCTGTGGTCCCACATCTGTCTTCCTAGGTCACACTTGAACACTGCTTGGAACTTTGCGGCAGTTACATGGAGGATGCTCATCTGGATCAAAAGTCACGCACTAACTCTATACTGCAGTAATGTCACAAGAGCTAACACGAACACACAGAAGTCACTTTAAGACATGCTTCTTTTTGCTATGGCCTTTAAAAATACTATTACTTAAAAGTCCTTCTTGCTCTCCTAAAAGGATAATTCTCCTCCCCCGGGGAAGGGACCAGACCATGGGAACATAAGGGGTCTCCTATACTGCGCAGAACAAACGGCTAAGACGTTTATTGACTCTCCACTTAAGACCCTATTTCATTATGTCCATAAAATCCGTTATAATTTTTAGTATGATAAATTTCAGACAACTTATAACTCTGTCTGATGACTTAGCAGTTAGTAAATCATTTCTTATTTCTAAGGCGCACTCAAGCTACCCATTAAATAGGAGTGGAACTGTGTACAGGAGCGAAGCCGAGACAAGCTAGAGCAGGGGCTGTGTCTAGGTCCCCGCCCATCAACTGCGGAATGCAGACTTCTGAGAGCCCTGCCACATCTGGTTCAGGTTGCTGATGGCCCACAGTGGCCTGCGTTCATTACCATCTAATAAGCACCTGGCCGCTGTCAAGGCCGCCTAGAGTGGAGGCTGGAGCCCAAACCCGCATCTGCTGCGGATCTCTGCATCCCCAAGTCCCCATCCTTGTGACCTCCATGCCGGCTGCCACAATGTCAAGGGCATACATAGTAAGTCCAGCTGCCGGTATGATGCATGCCTTAGAGTCAGAGATGTTGGTTCCGAAAGACAGCCTGTAGATCACACAGCATGTTCTTACCCAAAGCATGGGGGACAGGAGAAGCTATGTCTGGAAACAATTGCAAAGAATCAGTGAGTTTTTATCTGCGACACCCTCATAATATATCCTGGCACCTTGGAGGTGGCACAGCTCTTTGAGTGAAGGAGTAAAGGTTCTTTAAATATAATAGTGAGTCCAAATTTTCTTTTTTCTTTTTTGCTAAAGTTGAGGAATCGTTTGTTTGTTTATTTGTTTGCTTCTACTTATTTTTTGTTTTTGAGACAATGTAGCCCCAACTGGCCTGAAACTTACAATGTAACCCAGGCAGACCTTAAAGTCACAGTTATCACCCTTCCTGGTTCAATCTCTGAATAAAATAACACACACACACACACACACACACACACACTCACACTCATTTATCTCTTCTGATAGACATTCAGTGATGTACATATTACAATAGCATTTGCCCCACCTCCCCAGATGAAGGGTCACACCTTCAGCTACAACAGGTTTTCTGAGTAGTTAGGATGGTTCTTCTAGGCAGCCTCTGCATCAGGCTCATGAGCAAGACGCTTCCTCACTGTCAATCAAACCTGCAAGTGCTGAGGACACAGGCTAAGCCTAGCAGGCAGGAGGTAATGCAGAGGCTATGACCTAGCTGGCTCAGGGGAACGTTCTGAAGCAAACAGGTCCTTCCCCTAGAAGACAATTGTCTCTGCAGTCCCATGACATCGCTAAGAGGACATGGCTTTGCTGGGGATGCCTGGGAACGAATAGGAATGAGGAGCGTCTCCATTCCTACGTCAGCCTGTCGGTTCAGGACAAGGGTTCTCTGGGCTGGACAGTCGTCACAGAACGTCCAAAGAATCAGTAAGCTTAGAAAGGGTTTTGGGGTCTGGGATGGAGGGGCTTTGCTTTCAGAGCTGGAACGCGCAGAACCTAGAGAAAACAGTGCGTTGTCCTCCCCACGTGCCTGGGTGGATGAGGGACAAACAGTTACAATTTAAAATTTATTTATTTGTTTGTTTGTTTATTTATTTATTTATTTTTAATGAGGAAAAGTCTCACTTCAGATGGTCTGGAGACCAGTTATGTAGACCAGGCTGGCCTCAAACTCACAAAGATCCCCCTGCCTCTGTGATCTAAAGTATGTGCCACTGCGCTTGACTTGTTAAAAGTTTTTCAAAAAGTCCAGGGGGAGGGGTCCTTTGCTCCTTTCTAAGAGATGTTCATTCCTTCCTCAGCACCATTCCTGCCATTGGTTCCATCTGCCGTCTTTTGCATAAGAGTGCAAGGTCATCACTTAGGATCTTTCTAAACAGGCCTAATTCTGATAGCAACTGTGCACTCAGTGGGTTTCTTAATCCCCGGGAAGAGCAGGAGGCAAATGCTAGGTTCCTAACTCACACTCTTATGGGAACTCTCACTGACTCCGCTGGTGAGACTTTTTGGATTGTGGTGATCCCTGCTACAGACCACCCAATATGAAAATAAACTTACTGCTAAATTCTTCCAGCACACAGCCAAGTGTAACAAAACCAACGGGAACGGGCAGGCGGGCCACCCGTTGCAAGGAGCCACGTGTGGAGAGATCACACAGGGAGTGTTGTGCTGGGGCAGGCTGCTGGGGGAGGGAGGTCTAACAGAGCTTTGCACCACCACGGGAGAGATGTGGATAGGTCACACACTGGGAACTTTGCACCACCGTGGGGCAATGGGGAGGGGCACCATGGGAGGCTCATACCTTAGGAGATGTGCAGGGGTCCTACAGTAAGATTTGCACTACCGGGGGATATGTCTGAGGAGCACAGTGGGGTTGCCCTGCAGGAAAGTTGTGTGGCGGGACTCACACAGTGGGAGAGGGCTGCAGTTCAAGAGAGATGAGACAGCCACACTGCCACACTGCGGGGGGGGGGGGGGATATCCAGTGGGTGTGTCCCACAGTAAGGGGTTTGCTGCCAACAAAGGCCTTTCCTAGAGGCAGCAGAAGAACTCAGCCCACTTAAGCCTTCATCTTGGACCTGTGAGGATCAGCTCCCTCTTCAGAGCTGACTGTCCATTTATATATCATTTATTTGGAAACTCGCTCCATCTCACGTGGCAAATATTTTTGAGCACTGAAGTAGACCAAAGCAAAGACAAAAATGAAGATGAAGAAATGAGCAGTCTCTTGTTTTATAAAGCCCCCAGTCTAAGGGCGCTGATGCCAGTGAAACCACAGACACCTGCCAGGGCGTGGTTCTGAAGGACACTAGACCTAGGCAAAGGGTATGTGGCATTCCCTCCGAGAACTGACATATGAACACTCAGACACAAGAACAAGGAAAGACTCACTCAAAGGAGAAGTGGAAAGAGAACTTTTTAGAAAGAGAAACAGACCTAAGCATGCCTCAGACCTCACAGAGGTTGGTTAAAACACCTGTGATCTACAATCAGCAAACACCTGCTTCTCTTTTCACCCAGGAAGTAGTCAGGGTTCCAACATTTAAAAAAACAGGAACATGGGCTGGCAAGATGGCTCTGTGGGCAAGGGAGCTCGGTGGCTGCCAGGCCTAAGGATTTGAGATCAGGGCCAAGAACCCACTTGGTAGAAGGAGAGAGTCAGCTGCAAGTTATCCTCTGATGCCAGCATGTGTGGTGTGACACATATACTCCCTCATCCTGGCACACACACACACACACACAAATAGATATAGATAGATAGATAGATAGATAGATAGATAGATAGATAGATAGATAGATAGATAGATAGATAGAGGTAGAGAGATAGATGTAATCAAAAATACATCCATCCGGACTGAATGTAGACCACAGAAAGCAAGTGTGCAGTCTCCAGAGGACACTTTCATGGCTGTTCTGTCAGACAAACTCAAACCAGACGCCGGGATAAAGCACAATTCCTCACATACCCAACATGCTACTTTCAAATAAGCTTCCTTAGGATAATTAGAAGATAGGATTTTTTAAGTGTGTGTGTGTGTGTGTGTGTGTGTGTGTGTGTCTGTGTCTGTGTCTGTGTCTGTGTGTCTGTGTCCAAGTATGCATGTGGAGGTCAGAGGTCAACTTATGGAGAAGACTTCACACTCTGAGCCATCTCACTGGCCCTCTGGGGAAATAGGATTTTAAAAGAAAATGTAATCAAAAGTCGGAGGCTGCGATAGGATTGTTGGAAGTCCAGCACTAGACTGGATTATATAGTAAGTTACCTTCAGCTACGTTTAAAATAAGCAGCTAGAGCAAAGCTGGGATAGCAGGGATAAGAGAAAACTTGAGGTAAAAGTCAAAGAAAAAGGCAGAGTTTTGCTTACACTAAAAGAAATAGTGTGTTCTATTCTATTTTATTATTTAAAAAATTACTAACTCCCAGGCCCACAGACCTCCCTATAGGGATGGGCAGCACCTGTCCATCAACCAGTTCTTGCTAGCCATCAGGTTCTCTAGAAAGGGACGATGCCAAAAGGAGTCAGGCAACCCCCAAGACCAGAATTACAGCCATGGTCAAGCAGGTCTTGCGGGAAGCCCAAAGAGAGCTGGGAATCAGACCAGCAGGGAACTGTGACCGGCACGGGGAACTGCACTGAGGGCCAGGCGCTTGGAGAATGAGAAAGGAATGGAGAGGTGCATGAGTGAGCCTTGTTGTGTGAGACGTGTGCCTGGCACAGGCAGAACCATGGGCCTCCTGCCCACAGGCATTGGGGGGGGGGGGGAACGGTCTTCCCTTCCCAACAAGGAACAACCATCCTGCCGCTTTGATCAAACTTTGAAATGAATCCAAGCAACTCTGAGGATGAGAATGTATCCCTAGGTTGTTCCTGTGTGACTCAGCTCTGCCTTGACCTTGTTCCCTGGTCTGGGAAAAGCCTGCCAGGACACACTCTTCTCACCAGAGCTCCTGAACGCTTCTTGTGAAATCAAGGACCTGCTTGAAAACCCCAGGTGATTCACCCTGGAAACGGAGGGCTACTTCCTGGAGCCTCATCTGTGGTGCTCCCTGAAGGTGAACCTCAGACTCCCCACTCCCTTCCGTCTCCAGCAGTGTCAAGGCCGTAGTCAGCCTCAGCCGACTCCCACTTTGACTCACCGGAATCCTTAACCTGGCCTGTATGCTGCTTTTGCTTCGAAGGGAACCCTGGAACTGATACGCAACAGGGTGAAACTTAACTGAGCACCGTGTGCCCGTCCATCTTTACAAGGTACCTGACTTAACGTTCACGCAATCATACGGGGCTTGGGAGTATCATTGCCCCAGTCTATAAAGGAAGAGACTGAAGCTAAATGGAGTTACAAATAAAGCCCCAGAGTCACAACGATTTGCAAACCGGAGGGCAAGGACCTATTGGGCTTCTCCTAGTACCGTTCACTACACTTCACACTGAAGAAATCACAGGTTTCGTTAAAAAAAAAAAAAAAAAAAAAAAACTATAACCAGTTCAGTTCAGTCCACATCCTGGGCACCGTTAACAGGAGAAACTGGAGCCCATGAGGTCATTGGAAAGGCACAAATGTTTTTAGAGCAGCAGCAGCAGCATCATCAGCATCATCAGCATCATTGTCCTGCGCCATCAAGAAATGATTTTCTGAGACAGGGTCTCAAACATGCTGTTTGCAAGGATGACCTGAAATTTTCACCTTCCTGCCTCCATCTTCAGCGTGTGGGGATTATAGGCATGCACTATCCTGCCAGACTTAGGCAGTGCTGAAATTGAACCCAGAGTGTTGTGAACACTAGGCAAGCATACTACCAACTGAGTTACATTCGCAGCCCAAATGGGACAATTCTAAAATAATTTTC
Source organism: Alexandromys fortis (assembly GCF_014885135.2). Classification (NCBI taxonomy): domain Eukaryota; kingdom Metazoa; phylum Chordata; class Mammalia; order Rodentia; family Cricetidae; genus Alexandromys; species Alexandromys fortis. The sequence goes on from NW_026068042.1 coordinate 3,275,048, forward strand.
CAACAAGAATTGAAACGCTGAAGCCAGGCCTTGGTTGTGAATGTAGGGGTTCCAGCCCTCGGGAGGCTGAAGCAAAAGGGTTCCAAGTTTGAGGCCAGGCTCAAGATATTGCCTTAGCATACAACCAAAACATACATACATACATACATACATACATACATACATACATACATACGTATTAAAAGTTTGAAGGCCTTCAGTATGACTCTTAGACTAGATGACCAAACACTACTTCAAAGCCTTCACAGCAGCCATTTGGGTACACTGGGCACATCTGTGTAAGTAACCTTCACACACCAGCCAGCAAGGTATGTTCTGTCTCCAAACAAGGGCTTTGCCCTCACTGTGAGTACTCCAGCTGGAGCATGCAAAATGGGTGCCCAGAGTTTGAGCACAGAGATGTGAAGTTCACGGTCTTCAGGCCTGGGGTCTAGAACACAGAGTCTAGAACTTCATCCCAGGCAGGAGTGTGGTTCTCCTCAATGGAACCCTGAAGCAGCCTGGAGGCTGGGGGAGAGAGAACACTTAGTTCAGAGGCTGGCACGCAGGAAGAGACTTGAGAGGGGTAACACCCCACACGTCCAGTCTTCTTAGTTTGGAACAAATGGATGCTGTGGGCAGAGGAGCCTAAGTCTAGGGCTCTCAGACAGGGTTGTGTCAGAACATCTGCCTTTCAGTGTCTGTCTTTCTCACTTTTCCTCTTGTTGGTGGTGTTTTTGTGGCTGGAGCATTTATGAAGGGCTCTTCTCTCAGATTTTGGGATATCTGGGAGTCTTTATGATGTGGAGGTTTCTGGGACTTCTATCCAGTTGACTTTCAGAAAGACTCCTCAAATCCCAATGCTCTTGAAGTTCTTAAAAAATAGCTCTTTAAGGTCTCGGTATATAAAAGAGCTTGTCAACAAGCCTAAGGGCCTGAGTTCAGTCACCCATGGAGCATACATGGTAGAAGAAGAGAATCGACTCCCACAAATGGTTCTGATTTTTATGTTGGACCATAGTATATGTGTACACACGTGCACGCACACACACACACACACACACACACACACACACCGAGATCTACACTGAATAAATATTAGTTTTACTAAAAGTTATTCCTCCCATCAAAGGATACCTGCTAGAAAAAATCTCACCCATTACTGAGTGGAAACGGGTCTTCTCCTACCCTGGTTTGTCCTGTGGAACTACGGACAATGAAGACATCTGGTCTCTTTCTTGGGGGAGTGGTTCCTGATCTCTTTCTCCCACAATGTGATCCAACCAGTTGGGTGTGGAAGAATCTGTGGTTCTGAGTAGATATAAAGAGCAATTTACAAATAAACTATTGAGAAAGGAAAAACATTCACTCACCTACCACAAATCAGTCATCCTAGTGCCTGCTAGAAACCAGACCCCTGAAAGCCTTGGGGAAGCCTTATCTCCCATATCCAACAGCTTAAGCCCTGTGGGAGGCATCAGCACATTCCTCAGAAGGTTAGAATGTCAGAGTCCGGCTTCCAGGAAAGGAAAGGGAGACTGAGGCTTAGGTGTCTTCCCTGCTCAGAGACTGAGGCCTAGGTGTCTTCCCTGCTTAGCAGATCCACATGAGTGACATGGTGAGGGGGCTTGGGGAGGGGATGAGCGCCATTTGATCCTGGAGTTTTAATAAACAAGGATAAATGTGGCTTTACATGGCAGGGTGAAGACCATGAACTCTGCCTTCCTGCAAACCCCAGAGAACTGAGTGCAAGAGCTGATAAGCACAACCCACTGTGAGATAAAAGCAAGAGTCAGCTCCTGAGCCTGCTTCCTACCTGCTTTCCTTGCGGTGTCCTTGTGCACTGAATATCACCCTCTGCTCCATCCATGGCACATGCAGGTTGGGAGATTTAGATCAAATGCAATCGAAGAAAGCTTTCGTAAATCTCTATGGGTTCATTTCCTTTTGGCTTTGCCCTTTTAAGGTCATGTGAGGAAGAACAAACGGTTTTCTCATTTCTAAACTGAGAATATTAATTGTTAAGAATTAAATTAGAAGGAGTAGGGAGATGGCTCAGTTGGTAGAGTACTTACTGTCCAAGCATGAGGACCCAGGTTCAATTCCAAGCACCCACTTAAAAGCCAGGCATGATAGCAAATACCTAAAATCCCAATTCTGTGGAGGCAGAGACAAGAGAATCTATGAGGCTAGCTGGCCTAATAGTCTAATCAAATCATCAGGCTGTAGGTTCAGTTAAAGACCCTGTGTCAAAGAGATAGATAGATAGATAGATAGATAGATAGATAGATAGATAGGAACCCAGTGGTAACCTCAGACCTTCACACATACATGCACATATGTACACACACATGTGAATATTTACATACACATAAAATTAAATTAGCTGCTTGGGACGGTGACACACACCTATAATCCCAACACTAAGAGGCAGAGGCAGAAGGATTGCTACAAGTTAGAGCCCAGTCTTGACTTTATAAGTTCAGGTCTGCATGGACTATAGTGTGAGTCTTTATCTCAAAAACAAGAACAGTTAATTAATTTTTAAAAAGTAAGCCATCAAATCCAATATTTGCTTAGAGTATATCATAATTCCTTTCCATTAAGATTTTCTTCCTTAGTTACCAGTATACACTGACCACACCAGATGTTGGTGGCTGCTTTATTTTTCCAGCTATTTATTTGCAAATTGGGTTTAGAATTTCTCCTTCCACACAGATAATGGATAGGAAGACAAAACTTAGGAGGTGAGAGCAGGAAAAACAAGAGTTCAAGATTAGCCCCAGCTACATAAGTTCAAGACCAACTAAGGCCAGCTACTTAAAAACTGTGTCTTAGTTTTTTAAAAGTTGGGGAAAGAGAGTAACAAAGCAAAAAATGAATAAATAAAATAAATTTCTATGTCCCCAGTGCCCGGCACAAAGGAAATACTAAATAAATGGGAATGTAGTGCTCCGATGTCATCGTCGTCATCATCCATCAGTGCATTAGTGGACTAAGAACTGAACATTAAATGTGCAATTCAGAAGGGGAACACAGGGACAGAGGCAGACAGGACCAGAGAAAAGAGGGTCTCTCAGTCTGAAGCTAGGAAGCTGGGGAGTGGAGGAGGAGGTGGAAAATAGATCCTGAAAGCATTGTCACATGGGGTGTAGGCCCATATTTCTATATGGTGTGGCGGCCAGGCTCTGAAGCCATGGCCCCATTTGAGGTGGTCACGAAGCCCTGCAGACAGGCTGTCACTGCCTAATAAAGGGTCGGGATGTTGTTGCTTCTTTCTTCGTAATTTGGAGGATGCCTGATAGAGAAGCTGATTCAAGCCTACGTGACAGATAGCATACACAGCAGACAGGTAGATGCGGACGTGACAAAATGCCATTCACCTGGTTACCAAGGAGACAGGTCTGGTGTATTTTCCCACTCAGTTTATGTGCTGGTATAAAAGCTGTTCGGATAATAAACGCGGGGAGATCTTCAGGAGAAGAGAACCCTGAGATGCCCTTCCGTGATGACCATGTAAGCTGTGTCTGGTTATTGCTAGCAGCTCCGTCTGTACCAGTCCAGTTAGGGAAAATAGTTATCTATGTTGGGGCCCATGGGCTCTAATGGGGGGGGGGTAAAGTAGAAGGAAAACACATTCGTGACAGGCCTGTGAGTGTATGGTCCAGCTATCCAAGGCCCTGAGCGCAGAAGGCAGCCTTTTGGCCGAAGTCTCTGCGTTCACCATCTTAAAGTCCTTACTACTTTTGAACAAGAGACCACTCCTCCCCCTCATTTTCCTCTTACCCTGGGCCCTGCAGATGATGTAAACGGTTCTGAATCTACAACGCTGCTTTTTCCACTCGCTCGACAAGGCATCTATGAATTCAAATGTGTCATGTCTGTATACAACCTCACAGCCCTCTGGACAGAGTAAACCAAAGGAATGTTTAGAAATGAAACAGTCGCTGGGAAGGCTGATGGACAAGAAGCCTTTCAAAGCAGCTGGATGCTGATTTTTTTCCTGGAAAGGGGCCTGTCTGCAGGAAACTGGCTTGCTCCAGGTGACAACCGGCCTATTTATTCTAAGCCAGGATAAGGCAAAACTCCCTGCCACGAATTTCAAGCCATAGGGTTCACAATTTGCTGATATTCTGAGAAACCATAGAAGGAATATCATTCCACGGAGCAGCACGTGAGGAGTTAACTTTTTTTTTTCCACACCGGAGAGTAGGGTCTCAAAGAGATTTTTACATTGAACAAATATCTATATACAACCTGACAGCTGAGGGGATGGGGGCCTTTCAAGTCAGTATAAACAGTGGGGCTGACTTCAGAGTTGGAGAACTCAAACTTCTGAAAACGGTTTTTCTTTCCGAATGGCATCCTCCCCACCCCCACCAAGAGGTCACTTCTTTAAACAAGCAGCGAGGGTAACAGTATGACGAACAAATTTCACTTCTTGTTCAGCTTTTCCATCCCAACCACGGCCTCCGTGAGGCCAGATGGTACCGGAGTCATCGCTCGTAAGTCAATACATCTGGCGACATTCCTGAAATGACAGACCTGACAGAGCAGCGGCAGGCTCCCACACAAAGCCCCTTTTCAGAGCGCCTGCACTGGGACTTGTCTGCCATAAGCAGAACCTATTGTGTGAAAACAAAGTAAAACCGAGCTCTTTCACGGGCCCTCGCCGGTGGGTTTAGTTTTCGCTCTTCTTGCTAATACAGTTCGCACTCCTTGCCCCGATTCTGCACCTCAGCCTCAGCTCTGCCTGATACTGAAACGGCCTCAGAGCCCTGGCCGTGTTGGAGCTGCTAAGGGTGCAAAGCCAGCTGCCATCAACCCTGCCAGTCACGTTGTGGTTGTAACATCCAGGTTACAGAGCCCCTGGGGACATGCTATCCCTCAAAGGAGAGATGGGTGAGTCTGGGAGGCATGGGGACCAGCCCCAACAACAACCTTTCCCCAGGAGGGTTTATGAAGCAAGCCCCTTCAGTAACCTCTGACCTCCACTAGACAACAGTCCTTCAGAGAGCTGCTTGGCATAGCATATAAAAGCTCATGAGATACAGCCATAGTTGGGGGGAGGGAAGAGGGGGAAGAACTGAAATTTAAGTGTTTATTAAAGTCGAAGGTCACTTCCCCAAAATGACTCGGGTGGGTGTGCTCTGAATTATTCAGCTGACTATTCTAAACACCATGTTCCAATGAGATCTCTGCCAGTAGGGACACTATCCCCTCACATTCTTGAGTCAACATTTGCCATCTTAACTCCAGTCAACAAAAATGTCAAGCTGAAGGTCAAGGAATTCCTCATCAGGAGAGAGTCAGAGGTCACCCAGTTTCGGTGTCTATGCTTGGAGACTTACTTCCCTGCAGTACCGCACGCAGAGCAATGTCCTCTGGTGGAAGGCATCTAACAGACGGACAGTTGAGCTGGACTCGCTTGTTCCAGTGTGGTTAGGCACAACAACGAAAAGAAATAAGTGGGCGAGACAGAGTAAAGGGCTTGAGGCGGCTTTGGGTGGGAAAGTTTTGGCAGGGACCTACGGAAACGAGAGAGACAGCCATGCAAAGCCAGAGCAAACAGGCCTCCTTGCTAAGCTGCTTGTGTCTCGAGCGAAACTCTGAGGAGGAGATGAACTTGACTCAAAGAATAGGAATAGGATGAGCCCAAAAAGACAGTAGCTTTATTAACCCAGAAAGATTCTAGATATTGATGAGTCAGTGGTTCTTAAGGGCAACACCTTTGGTTGTCCTGATCGGAGAGGAGGCAGTGCTCTGGCTTCTAGTTGAGCGGAGACCAAGGATACAACCACCATCTTAGACTGCAGTCCCCACAGGTCAATAGTGGACCACACTGTCAACAGTGCTGGCGTTCCAAAATTCTTCTCAAAGTGCAGCGGGGAACAATGAGAGGCCAGGTTTGAGGAGAAATGACCCAATTTAACCAAAAGAATATACTGGAAAGGAAAGCATGCTGTGAAATCTGTGATCACTGATGTGTGACCTTTTCGGGGAAGGGGCTGAGCAAACACCTGCTGACCCAAGACAGGACACCAAGGACTCCCCAAAGGGACAGTGCCCCCCACGTCCAGCTTGGTGAACCAGTGAGTTTACTAGGCTCATTTGCAACAGCATGAATGAGGGAGGTTACCTTCTAGGGGGGCTGGGGACCCCCAAACAGCCTCATCAACAAAAAGCCCTCCCCTGACACAGACGATGACCTCCCCACAGCTGCACAGATGGAGTTCCCACTTAACCTTCTACTACCTATATATTCAACCACCTACCATGCTGGCTAACTTTTGGTGTCAACTTGTCTACATCTGGAATTAATTACAACCCAAGCAGCTGGGCACACCTATGAGGGATTTTCCTTGGTGGGATTATTGGAGGTAGAAGACCCACCCTAAATCTTGGCCACACCTTCTGGCCAAGATAAAGCCTACATAAACATAAAGGACAGGGAAGAAGATAACCACTGTGAGACTGCTCGGATCACAACCTGTGAGCCACGCCAATAGATCTCTTTTAATCTATGAGTGTATCACTTCATTCTGTGCTGTCCCTTTGGAGAACTCTCAGACACCCACAGAGACCAAGCGTAGCTCAGGCAGAAGTACACACGGCTGGTGGAGGGTCCCGGAGGGAGCGGCTGGACTCTCAGATGGGGGGGGGGGGGGCTTGCTGTGAGCCGCCGTCTTCATCTTCCGGACGTCACGTGGCCATCACCCTCAGCAACTCACAGCAGCTATGGCAAGCTGCACAAGACTGGGCCCATCAATATTCCATCATGGATAGGGAGTGGGCTTCTGAGGCCTCACCCAGTCCCAGGAGCTAAAAGCAGTTACTAGTTTACTGGAGGGGAGAGTCATGGTCCTCAGGGGTGTGACCAGTGACTTTAGGAAATGTCCTCACCCATGCTCATACGCCTAATCAAACCTGGAACACACACACACACACACACACACACACACACATACACGAACATTAAAGTGAGGGGGTACTGTTGGGAAAAAGGAGGGGTTTGTCAAGAGTGAAAGAGAGGTATGGGAAGACAATAGCAGAAGATGTGGTCAAGGAACTCTACATATGTGTATAACATTGTGAAGGAAATTTGGGGGAAATATGGTTATTAGCTGTAACTCTCTCTCTCTCTCTCTGAGTGTTACACAGCAATTACCGTTACATCAACTTGCTGGTGAATGTGTTTGCCCTCCCTCAGAGAAAAACCAACAAACGTCTAAGTCCCACATTCTCACATCCAACTGTCCCCCAAAATAGGCACCACCAAAGCTCAAACTTCCCAGACCAGCAGCCGGATGGGCACGGCTGTGTGTCTTGAACTGAGTGGCCACTGTGGCAAAGGCAGCTTTGCTTCCTTCCCATTCCATGTGACCCTCGAGCTCCACACATGGTTGACTAAGACCCTTGATGAGACAAATGGCCGGGCATTCTTTCAGGTTTGGGACCTGGTCCTAATAACGGGTTCGGCGTCCCTAGGCACTAATTAACAAGCAGAAGGTTGTCTCCTAGGGAGAAAGGCAAGGGGAAAAGGTCTGACGGTGGCCAGCCATAGAGTCCGCACTGTGGAAGGCAGCGGAGAGTCCCTTTAAATGTTCGCGCCCCAAAACACCTGTGGAGCTGTTCTGTTTCCTCAGGAACATGGGGGTATAGACTCACTCAATAATATCAGCAGGGCTTACTCATCGAAGAAGAATAAAATTTCAGATGGCATTTCCTATGATCCCATTGGCATTTCCTTTTACAGCTGTAGATTTTCGACAAGATCCTTCCAAGCTAATTCTATTCTGCTATTTCCTATCAGAAAACACAGGCGCTGTCTTGCTATGTGCTCACTGAAGCGTCGTTTGGAAGTCATCGCCTAACCCATGGTGAGATTCTGAATTACTTAATAGTCGAAACTGTATCTGGTCATTCTTAAAAAAAAAAAAAAAAGAAAACTACCCGTGAAGCCAGACCCACACCCACTCTGTGCCTCTTCCTTCATCTGTAAAAGGGTTAAACTCTTTGAAATGGTCCAGATTTGATTCATTAATATGAAACACTTTTCTCTTTGATGTCAAACACTGAAAGACCTGAACAAAGCATGTGGGATATTTAGCATCTTAGAAAGAAATGAAAAACATATTTAAAAACCAAACCAACTGAAGGTTGGGTTTATAGGCCAAGCAAAATTGAAGCCACAATATATTTAAAAAAAAATAGGGGCATGCAGTATATTTGGTGATGTTAAGAGGATATTTGGAAGTCAACACACAAAATTTGTAATGTTTCTGTTCAATTTTTACTAAGAGCATGTGTTTCAGCTTGGTCTTTGATTTCTCAAAAAATATTGAAGGCCATTTTTGGGAACGACACTAAACTCACTGTCCAAAGGACAAAGGAACAGTAATGTAGAGAAACATTTGTCAGTACCTGGAATCCCTTGTACATTCTTCACCCTAGGAAACCCACTTCTGTAGTTTCGCATGTGTGTTGTTATAGCAGAGATAGAAACAACTGTCCCTCATGTGGCATGTGTGGACTGTGTCTCAGTCATTTGACAAAATGTCATTTCACCAGTAAAATAAACTAAGAATTGCCTCTATCAACATCATTTGATCCAACGTGTTTTTAAATTTACTATTTATGAATACACATATACACATTCATGGTTTAAAATGTATAAAAATGAGCTGGCTGTGGGGGCACATGTCATCCCAGCACAGAAGATTGAGGCAGGAGGATGGTTGCAACTTTAAGACAAGCCTGAGTTTCAGAATAAGATTCTGTCCTAAAATTACCAAAAATAAGTCCTATAAAACACACATCAGATTCAGGAGGCAGAGACGACTGGCAGGCACTGATGTTAGGAGTGTACTGTACCATGTGGATATTCAACTTTCTGTGCATCAGAGTATCAGGAACCTTTTCTACACTCCAAAAGAATCAAAATGCATTATTCCTTGACGGCAATGGCTGAAATTTGGGCATTCTTCCTAATTCCAGTGACTGTTAGTACAGTAGGAACCAGGCATGACTAGTCACTGAGTACATTTTTTTTTTGTCCCATTAAGTAAAAGTAATTTTGAAAAATTTATTCTGGGCAGAAAGGCTTTTGTAACTAAAGTCCCCCTGCCCTTTTTTTGTTTAAAGCTGTACCAAATAGTTCTTTTATAGCATTATCTAATTATGTAAATTATATTGTTATCCATAATATGTTTGTATAAAACAATAGACATTTCTAGAATGTTCTAACTGTAAGAAGAGGGTGACAAAGGGCTCAGGGTCAGCCACAAATGTCATATTTTCTTTTTGGTGGTACTGGGGATCAAACTCAGGGCCTCCTGAATGCCGGGTAAACTTCCTACCACTAGGCTATGTCCTTAGTCCTCTGTCACGTGTTCTTTATTTCTTTTTAACGGTCGCTGAAACTAATCTGATACTGATTATTTTTATGATAGCATGTAAGCAACTATTGTTATCCATGCTGCTATTTTTGGATAAAGTTTGCAAGTTTTGAAACTAAAGCTGGAGCAAATTTTAATAATTAGATTTTGAATTTGGCTCCCAAGACAGGATTTTGCAAAATATCCCAGATTGACCTTAAACTGGTGACAATCCTCCTGCCTCGGTTTCTTCTTCTTTCTTTTTTTCTTTTAACTGTCGTTTTTTTTTTTAAAGAAACTTTTCCTCATCTAATACATGATGACCATGCCTCTCCCCTCCCACAGCTCCTCCTGGATCCTCTCCATCCACCTAACACCCCCATTCTCGCCTAAAAAAAAAAACCCACAAGACCATAACCAAAATATGCAAGCAAAAGACCAATAAGACAAAAAACAATACCCAAACAAAGCAATATGAGATTTTTAGAAGTCTATGGAAAAACTACCACTGAATTTATTTTGGATTGGTCAACTACTCCTGGATCTGAGGCCTGTTCTGAAGTGTATTTAATACACCAAGTATTAAATTGTATTTAATATAAACACAATTATAAATATAAAAGTACTGGAGAGAACAGGAGAGAATTGATTTCTTTGCAAGCAGGTATCAATCACAAAAAGCTTCCTGCTTAGGGGTAGGATTCCACTTTTCTTAGCACTGGGATCCTATCTTGCTTGTGCCTATGCAGGCCCTGGGCACACTGACTCAGTCTCTTGTGTCCATATGTACATCAGTTCTCTTGTGTCTGGAAGACATCTACCACCTCTGGCTCTTAAAATATTTCACCTCCTCTTCCATACAGACCCAGAGCCCTAAGCCGAGAGGTTTAATGAAGACGTCCACTTAGGACGGAGTACTCCCGGGTCTCTCACGCTCTGCACACTGTCCACTTGTGGATCTCTGTTAGTTCCCATCTACTGCAAGAAGCTTCTCTGCTGATTGATGGCTGACATGCATGAGTTCATTAATCCCCAAGGATCCCATCTGCCCCTCAGTGCAGGGATTGCAAGCCTGTGCCACCACAGCTAGCTTTTCACGTGGGTTCCGAATAGAATTTGAATCCTCATTCTCGTACAGCAAGCACTTTCCCCACTGAACCTTCTCCCCAGGTTCGAGACTTCATTAAGTTTCATCACAAAATCCCACAGTCAACTATTGAGAAAAACATCTTTCCGAACAGTTTTGGTCCCTGCTGGCTCTCTAAGAATGCCAAAAATGTTACTCTTTAGACCCCCCAAAGGCAAGAAAAACAGAACAGAAAAAGAGCACCACTTACACAAAGCTTGCACCCTCTGCTTAAGAAAAAGGTACAGGTGGGCATGGCTTGGAGCTCTGCCCTCTGGAGCCAGACAGTCGACACAGAGGGAAGCTGATTCATGAAGCTGTCTGTGAGAAGTGTGGTCCAGCACCTCGCTCCAGACCCAAAGCAGGGGAAATACGATGCTGGGTGAGCGCACAACACATCGCCTACATCGCGGTCTGGAGTCTCCCGTTCTTGGTGCTGGACTTTTAGAGGTTCTGTGGGTGCCAGTTGATCCCAGGGAAGCATTGCTACATTTTGCTGAGCTCTAGCCTCAGAATGAGGCAACATTGTGTCAGTCTCATTCCCAACAGCATGGCCCACCAGGACTTCTCCTAGGAAAATGTTTACCTTCACCCCCAAGGTGCTCTCTGTCTCACTGGGGGCCTGGGTGAGCTGGAAAATGACCCCCACGGCTCTCCCGGGAATTAAAGCATTATGGATCCACCCTGCCCTAGAAAGTCAGAAGGACTGGGCTGAGTGTGGCCTTTGGAACTTGTCATAACAGCAGCGAGTCCAGTTCCCTACTCTAAACACTTTTGAAATGAGTGTCTCAGGCTGGGCAGTGGTGGTGAACACCTTTAATCCCAGTGCTTGGGAGACAGAGTCAGGCTGATCTCTGTGAGTTCGAGGCCAGCCTGGTCTGTAGAGCGAGTTCCAGGACAACCAGGGTTAAAAGGAAAATTGTTTCCTTGCCATTTCTCTCATGTCCCTAAGTGAGGTGCTGGGTTACTATGTGACAGAATCTTTAGCTATATTCAAGCCATGAAATCTTTTTCTTGCGCCCCAAATAGGCTCCAGGTGAGGCTTCTTAATGAGAACGTTGTTCTGGAGAGAGAATTCACTGACAGCTCAGTCATCCAGAGCTGCAATGTTTGCTCCTAAAACTCCATGGAAACTGTTTCCTTCCCAGAAAAGTAAACATGTAACAAATGCTATAATAAATGCATAGGGCTGCTTGAGTCTCTCCTCTCCCTGGAGTTATGTTCCTAGCATTTGTGAAGCCTGCCTGACTTCACACGCCAAGTCCAAAGAGAAGCCCAGCAATCCGCTTCAGCTCTTCCTCTCTAGACACCGAATTAAATGTCTGCCCTGGAGGAGGAATGATAAAATGTGCAGGGATCCTCCTGCCAGAGTGTGGAGTGCCACATGTAGCGGTCACTTATATCTGTCTCTTCCTGGGTCACTTTGCCTCTTCCAGAAGAAGTCTGGAGTTCAAAGATGCGTGGTTTTAGAATGACCCAATACATAAGCCTGCTTGAAGTCTCAAGGTGCAAAGGCAGCAATGGTAAGATCTCCCAAAGACAAAGGTCATGTGCTCCCTGACCCCAGTGAGGCTTATTGAAACGGCACCATGCTGCCATGCTCTGATTTCATGTACTTATTTGCCTGTGGTGTAACATTATGACCTGTTTGGTTCTGAATGCCAACTTGACACTGTCCTAAGCCCCCCCCCCCCCAGAAGTGACTGTGAATCAAGGGATTTCCCGGATCAGCTTGGCCTGTAGACGTGTCAGTGATGCAGTATCTTGATTATTAATTGACATAAGATGGCCTGGCCCACCATGAACAACGCCATTCCCTGAGCAGGGGCTCTTGAGCTGTTTAGAAAGAAGCTACCTCAGCATGAGCCAAAGAGTAAGTCAGCAAGTAGCAGGCCTCCATAGTTTGAGAGAAGGCCCTGACTTCTCTCAAGGACGGACTGTGACCTGCAGGCAAACCAAATAAACCCTTTGCCCTTTTGAGTTGCGTTTTGACAGAGTGTCTTCTCAGAGTCAACAGAAAGGAGACAAACACCTTGCCCTCACTTACTTCTGAGCTCATTCTCTTAGTCATTTGACTCCGCCCCTATACCTTGAGACCCTAGAGCCCAGAAATGTGTTATTCGCCCTGGGTCTTCTCTAAGAAGCAGCATCCAAAGGCACTGAGCACTGCGTGCCTCAGCCTGAATGCAGGGATCAAAGACATAATCACTCCACATCAAACTATAATGTTCCTTAGCTCATCTTGTCTGAACACATAGTCCTCCAGAAATACTCGAAGCCAAATGCATTCCCAGCTACAAGATATCCACCCTTGGATTAATTTACCAACTTTCTACAATTTCCAAATCAATCCTTCCCCCCCCATCCCCACCCCACTACTGTATCAAGAACTACAGCTTCTCCACAAATACAAAGAGCCTTGCACTAACGTTTCGAACAGCAGTTTTGAACTTTCTTTCAAACTAGATTCTCATTTATCTGCCACCTGCCTTTAAAACAGCGTGTCCTCATTTAGCTCAGGCTGCTGGCCTGAAAGCAAAGCAAAGCAAATATCAATAACAATGAAACGTACACTACGTTAATTGCAAAAGGAAATGAGTTTCCGAACACAGCAAACGCTGCAGGCCATGGGCTGCCCCCGCTGTGGCAGTGTTCTGAGCATTTCAAAGGACAGAAAGGAAAACCGGGAAAGATCAATATCGAGACACCAGTGATCTGCAAGAGTAATAAGTAAAGATGTCCGTCAAGGCCCATTAACTGCTAATCACACTTTGGACCAAAACTAGCAGAACAGCTCCACCCGCTAAAGCAGCGGCTGCCTTTGGGTCATCCTAAAACCCAGCTAGGGCCGCCCTGGGTTTGTTGCTGATGGGGGGGATGGGGGGCAGGGATGGAGGGCCTTACAGGGAGTCTCAGCTTGAAGGCGTAAGTGACAACAGGGACCACAAGAAGAAAGCTTGTTCTAGTCACAGAATGGATTGTCCCTAAGAGTCGCCCCATGCTGAGGAGTTGGATTCCAAAGACTTGAGCTGGCCTCTTGGGCCAGGCCTTCTTTAGATGGAGGCAGGGAGAGGGTTAAAAAAACAAACAGAAAAAAAAAAGTGTGGTTTTAACACTTTGCATACAGCTTAGAAATCTCTAAGACATATGCCAGGGACTGCATTTTTTTTTGGGCAAATCACACATTATTTAAATCACCCTAATTGCACACCATGCCCTTTAAGTGTTTTTTCAATAATTATAACATTTCTATTTACAAAAGCAATAAACAATTAAAGTTCCTGGTACTTTTTTAATGTTTGGTACTTTGTAAAATATTTTCCTCTATGAAGAGGAACCAAATAAAATTTACGTACGTATGTAGATTGGCTCCTTTTTCCGTGGGCAGCACAAATCCTGCAGGCTCTTGTAGGAAATGTTGTCTTTCCACTCACTGGAATACATGTAGGTTCATGCTGCATCGTATCACATGACCTCCTTCTGTGTGGATCTTTACGAAGGTGCTCTCCTTGCACCCCCAGGGGAAGGGCTGGACAGATTTGTCTCTGGTTCCCACCCTTCGGTATCCTCTGTTACCAGTCTCTCACCACCAAGGCAGAAACTGTTTAAACTTCAGTCTTGCTTGTGGATTGAGGGCGTTGTACAAAGATTATAAGGTACAGCACCACATCTCTTGGTCCCTTTCACCGTTTTCTTTAGAATGGAATAACACAAAAGGAACTGATCTGCATGGTCAACGCCCTTTATGCTGGGCATCACATTCTTTGGTGCCGGTGGGTTCTATAATATTCTCTCCTACTTTTCTGGGGTTTTTTTTTTGTTTGTTTGTTTTTTTGTTTGTTTGTTTGTTTGTTTTTTCCTGTAGTTGAGACAGAAGTGTCATGGATCATTGATATCATTTGGACAACCCGCTTGCCTTTCTCTGCTAGAAGAACATTACCTTTTCTGGAAAATATTATGTCACTTTCTTCATTCACGCTTTCATTTTCAAATTTCATGTTAAGCCTCTACTCTCTAATAGTCCCACTGACTCTACTTTTCTTCTACAGCTGCAATTCAGCAGATGTAGCATTGCAATAATCATCCTGGTAAATATGGCATCCTTTGCAAGGATGGGGTCCAACGACTCACCTCCAGACTGCAGATACACGGGGGTCACTCTCGCACACCATGCCAGCAGGTGAACCGCGTGTTATTTTTGCTGGGTTGTACGTGCAAAATTTTAAACTTCCTCTTTTTGGAATCATTTCTTCGACCAAAGGCAACCTTTGCTTTGGTTTGCAGATTGTTCAAAATTTATGCAGGAACGAGTCCAGCACAGTTTGGATCTTGAAAAGTGTCCCCAGTGACTTTCCATTTTGACTTTATCACTGAAATGCCGGAATGTTCATGTTTGCTCAAATCGACAGTGGAAATATAGGGGTACATATCAAAGGACCTGTTGGCCAACTGTCTTCCAAGCTATCTTTTCTTATTGGAGCCATCAGAATAAAATTAGGCCAAGGAATTCTCGATGTCCTTCTGTGTAAGCGGAGATCACTTAAGTGTTCTAGATGGTGTTTCATTACAGTTCGATCGTGATCGTTGGACAGCTCTTGGCACATCAACTCAAATAATTCATCACCAGGAAAACAGATTAAATTCATCACCAAAAAAGAAACTGGTCACAATCTCTTGAGGGTACAGAGTCACACTGAGATGGAACTGTAGTGACCCCAGTATGACCTTCAAAGGTCTGTGAGCGTGGTGGGGTGTCAGTTTCAGACCAACAATGATCAGAGCCTCGTCACTGTTGGAATCTCTTGAAAGCACTGCCACCTTGCCCTTCCTCACAGGTCTAGTAATTTCCCTGACAGTAGAATCAGCTCCAAAATCATCAAAACAGTCGTCCGCACCTTTGGTCTCAGATCTCACTAGGAGTATCTGGGAAGTCATTGTGACGTACTTCGGGGGGTGCATCCGTTCTGCTGCTTTCCTTCCTGTTTCTGAGACGGGGCATTTCTGAAAGCACCAGGAACTATTCCAGTGACCAAACACAACGCAGCCGCAGTGCTTTATGGGGTTGTGCACTTATATAGTTTGTCGTAGATTAACCTGCACGGTTTCCGCCCCCGCCCGTGAGATCGCTTCATTCAATGTGGACAAGACAATGTGTGGACATCTAAGGTCCATAACAGCTGGAGAACGAGAAAAATGATAAAACCTGCGAGTGGTCCATAACACAGAGAAACCCTGTCTTGAGAAAGCAAACAAACAAAATCAGATTTATTTTAGTTTAGGAACGGTCTGCCTGTGTGGATGTGCACCCCAGGTGCAGAGTGCCTTACGGAGGCCATAGAGGGGACCAGGTTGCTTGGAGCTAGAGTTAGAGGCAGTTGTGAGCTGCCCAGCCTGGGTACTGGGAACCCAGTTCTGCAAGAGTAGCAAGTACTCTCACAGATGAATCATCTCTCCAGCCCCATATGTACCATCTTTAAAGAACCTGTTTAAGGAAAGCCCTCCAGTCTCAGGTAATCATTCGTGGAGAATATAGCTGATGCAGTACAGCCAGTGCATCCACAGACTTGATTTCCAGAATGATCCAGCCCTGCTCTCCAAGGTGGATCTGCAGCCGAAATGTGGCTGCTGGGGCCTCCCTCAGCCCCACTGGCTCATGTGGGAATCACATTGTATGGGGAGACTGAGGGAAGAGAAGGACCCTGAGATTGAGGCCAGTCTGGGCTACATAGCAAGACCCTACTGGGGCAGTGGGCAGGGGACTAACAGAGAGTAGGGGAGCTTAGTGGCAGGGGTTGCTGATTGACAGTCACAACCTTCCAGATATTGAGTGTCCGTGAGGTGGAGGCAGCGGTTTCTGTTTTCTCTAATTGCCTGGAGGACGTTAAGTCCCGAACCTGCAAGAATGACCTAACTGAACACTCAATGTAATCACCGAAACTCCACCTGGCCTCCCTAATTTGATGAAGGAGGAAGCAGAAAGAGATTAGAGGATTGAGAAGGGCTTAGAGAGCACTGCCTCGCAAGTGCTGGGTCAACTCTTCTTTCCTTAAAAGAAAGGTTCGGTGTATCTTTCTGGTCACACCACTCAGCGTAGAGACTCAGCGTGGGTTATGAAAAAGTTCCTTTGCTCCCTGTCTCAGGCAATCACCCTCTTTGACTCAGTACCTCATGCACACAGAAACATATTTATCTGCTCTCTCTGAGCAACTCTTTACATCAGAAGCCTAGGGTGTCTTCCAGTTCAAAGAACAGCATTTCAAAAATGCCTTTCAGTTCAAAGAACATGACTTCCTCGTGGCCACGTGCCTTGTCTGGAGCCCTTGAAGGTGGGTATCTGTGGATTACTGTGGATACGCCGGCTGCGTATTCGAGTAGCAGAGCCCTGTACAGTTGCTTCTAAATAACGGATGATGTACTGGACCTTCATATGGATCCCAGGAGACACAGAGAACCACGGTTCATTTCCAAACCCCTGCCCTACCTAGCAATCCAACCTGAGGGGAGGTGGGCTTAATCTTGGCCCAGGAGAAAACTTGGTTTCTCTGATTTACATCTACAGCCAATAAAGGAGAGCTTCATAGATCTGGATCCATGGGAGTCAAAAAGAAGATTTTTAAAAGCATGTAATAATTGTTATATAAAGTCATCAGCAAAACTGGAAAAAATATTTACTATGTATACCATAGATAAAGGACTATTATCGTTAATATGTATATAGAAGTCTAATCTGTGTGGCAAGGGATAAAATACAGTAGAAAATGGAAAGGAGCATAAATTCATAATTTGAGAAACCAAATCTGCCACTGATGGTTGGACAAATATAAAAAGATTCAAACTCGGTAATAACTAGAAATTTTCAAATATTCCTGAGACACCACTCTCCTCTATGAGATCAGCAACTTTCAAAACATGACCACATATTCTCTTTGTCTGCCTGTGGGGATACAGACTCTAGGATTCTTCTGGTAATAGTTAGCCAAGGTGTGATCTCCATCTCTGCTTGTCCACCCCCAAGGAGGCCGAGCTCTCTGGGGGCTAGCAGGGTGGTCAGGTACACCTGAGTTGTGGCAGGAAACGCCTGTGTATTCTGGCCAGCCATGGAGCAAGAGTCTTTGTCTCAGGGAAGGCACTGGGATCACCAAGTATGTGGGTTCTGTGGCTAAAGCTGGGTTTTCAGCATCTTTGTGGCCACCCCCTACACAGCATCTTTACTCTGTCAAGTCTCATCTGCTTCTTAGTCCGAGCTTTGCAAACTTTCAAGTCTATATTGCAGTAGTTACCACTTCTTTTCAGGATTAGAATCCCCGCTCCAAGCCTTAGATAAGCAAATCACACTCCTATTTTCTTATGAGCAAGGATTTATGACACCTAAGTACCTTCACCTCTCAGGACTAGCTGCACCAAGGCAAGCCCTTCCCATCCCCCACTGCCTACCACCACAGCCTCCCATCCTCCATTCTGAATTAAACTCAATATAGAAATCAGGTTTTAGTATGCAGGTCTTCCTGATGCAACAGTTCCAAAGAATAGGAAAGAGAACCTGAAAGTTTTAAATTGCTGTGATTGTAAATATTAATGCAATCCAAAGCCGTATTTCAATATTAATTCACGTGACCAGAAATAATCATGGTGATGTCCCGAATAAGGAAGTCGTATACTTGCACAATTCGGTTATCTTATAAGAAAAATCAGCCAGGGCCAACAGACTACAGCTTTTCTCTCCTTCCTCTGCCCTCTCTGGACTCTGTAGCTGTTACAGTACCCATGGGAACCCAGAGGAGGGAATCAGCAATGCTACAAGAAGAAATGCATCTCTAAGGGTGCTTCCAGGAAGCCACAGCTCTGTATGAATGAGTTAAGTCAGGGGGTGTTCCTCCTGAACCCTGGCTGAGTGAGACTGTCTGTGCCAGGGGAGCCTGAGTCTGAGTATGAGATGAGAAATGAGCGCAATAGCTTCGGTTCTGAGATCATCTGAGAGGCCAGAGCAGACCGCATTAAATGCCACCGTTGGGAGTCAGTGATTACTGCAGCATCGAATAGATAGACGAGAAATACCCAAGGGGGTTTGCCTCATGGGAGGCTTAACAGACTGCCAATGAACTTGGGGAAGCCCTTCAGCCTGAAAACCATTAAAATATTCATCTCAAGTGTAACATCAAAATGCATCCTGGCCCGTGAGCCAAATCTCTTGACACTAGAAAGATGAAAAGTCCAGAATTTGCAACAAGCCTCACTTAAAGGCCACAGGATCACGAAATTTGAATCAGGAAAAAAAAAAAAAAAATGAGGAGGGATGGTCTTTATCCAATGATTCTCAACCTGAGGAAGGGATTAGTGTTTAATGTGTGGAAAACTTCACAATTCCCCTTTGAAATATTATCTCTTGATTAAAACAAAAATGTTTTCCATAAGACAGGGAGCCCAACAGCATTTCACCTTGGGTAGGGGAGTGGTGTGGGAAGTCCTTCTGTATCTGTGCTGCTTTTATTGGTTAATAAAGAAGCTGTTTTTGGCCAATGGCTTAACAGAATATAGCCAGGCTGGAAAAGATATATCAGGAGAGTAGGCAGAGTCAGTGAGAAGCCATGGAGCCCCACAGAAGAAAGATGCCGGATGAAACTTTAACCGGTAAGCCACAGCCAAGTGGCAAATCACAGATTAATAGAAATGGGTTAATTTAAGATGTAAGAGCTAGCTAGAAATATGCTTAAGCCATTGGTCAAACAGTATTGCAATTAATACAGATTTCTGTGTGATTATTTCGGGACTGGGTGGTCAGGAACAAACAAGCAGCCTCCAGCAACAAGGGAAAGGCTCATAAGACTTCAACCCTCCCTGAGGGGCCATGGGCAATTAAAGATTGCAAGGGGGAGTCATAATCCATAGCTGCATGGCCACTGGTACATGAAAAAAGTCCCCCACATTCATTATCTCGTTAGCAAAGTAGGTAGGTCACCAGTCTCCCCATGACACTCACCCATGATCATACAAGCTACCCTAATTATACACGGTAGGGCACACACACACAAGAAATAAAAGATAATGAAAGTAGGCGGGGAAATTGGGAATAAAAAGAGTGAGAGGGAAGGGGAAATAAAAATGATAAAATTATGAATTTTACACATGAATTATATGTATGAACATAAGATTATATAGTAAAAATTAATGACCATTTGAAGTGTGATAAAATATTGTTACTAATTCAGAAACTGAGTTAGCTCATGCATTTAATCCTGTAACATCTATGTACATGTGTGTACAAGTTTGGTGTGCATATGGAATCAAAGACAGAAGCCCCTCTGTCACCGTCTCCAGGGTGCCACATGTCTGCCGAGCACTCACGCGGGAGAACTCATCCAGTAAATTCAGAGGAGGTGTAAGAGCACCAGCTCCTCTCTGACCCCACACACAAAGCTAGCAGGTAACATTCATGGGAAGGGCACATGAAGAACACGCATCCTAGGCTTTTCCCTCTGTGAGGGAGGTCCAGGTCCAGGGTGGTTTCATTTGAGGCCGGCCCAGAGGAAAAGAGAATTACCTGATGTGAATTCTCCACAGCTTTTGAGCCTAGGCGCAGAAAATAAACTGCTGACACCCTGAGACCATAACCTCTGCTTCATCCTCCCTCTGAGACATTCCCGTTTCCTTTTAGCTATGCGGTGTGACCCACGAGGCACACAGGTATTCCTTTTCTGGACAGGGATATGATGCTTCCTCGAGTGTCTGAGCCCTGGCCCATGTAAGGCAGTGTGGCCCTGTTCTTGGGGCCTATGGTCACCAGTCTTGTCAAAACAAATGCTTTGGACATTTTGCTCAAGACGAGGACAGAGACACTGGTAACCTGAGGTAGAGGCCTGAAGAGAAGCCTCGGCCTCACCTGCAGGGCCCGTGACAAAGCCCTGGGTGTCTTCCCTAAGCCATCAGGAGCACACAGACATGCTTTCCTTCTTACTCACGCTGTGACTGTTCTTTTGTGTTTAATATTTGATTTTTTTCATGTTTTTTCTTTAAAAGGACAGAAAGAGCCACAAGAGTATCATAACCAAGAAAGGAGATGGTGTGTCTAAACGGGAACGTAATTGCACAAGGCCACAGTCAGTTAAACCCAGTAAATCACGATGAGCAAAAGTGATTCTGAAAGCTGCTGCCTGCTTTGTTCAGATATCAAAGAGCCGGCGCTCGCAGATGGGCAAGGTTTGGGACTGTGTGATGATACTTCAGGCAGGCTGGCGGGCTGATCCGAGGTGACCGAAAGCTAGATTTGTGTCCTTATTCTAAATCTCATTTCCTCTGCTCCGATCGTCTGATAAGGGTATCTTTACCATCGATCGCCTACAAAAGTGAAATTATACAAGCATGGGAATGAGCAAGTATGCGTGGGAAGTACGCAGTAATTGATAACTTATTATCAGGCCACTGGCGAGTTCTCAGCAGGGAGGGCGGGCAGTACACAGTCACCAAAGCTGGTTCGTTTATCAGGCCACTGGCGAGTTCTCAGCAGGGAGGGCGGGCAGTACACAGTCACCAAAGCTGGTTCGTTGCTGCTCTTGTCGCCGGCAGCTGTGTGCAGTGTAAGTGTGTGTGTGTGCGGTGTATGTGTGTGTGTGTGTGTGTGGTGTATGTGTGTGTGTGTGTGTGCACGTGTGCATGTGGGTGCCCACCCCCATCTGTGCAGCGGGCCTATATGGATACTAGAGGTCCTCATCAAATGTCTTCCTCTATTGCTCTTTTTTTTTCTTTAATTTTTTTTCTATTTATTTACTTATTTTATGCATATCAGTGTGTCTGGGTCAGTGTTCTCTTGCTGTGAAGAGAAACCATGATCACGGCCGCTCCTATAAAGGAAAGCATTTAATTGAAGCTAGCTTACAGGTTCAGCGGTTTAGTCCATTATTGCCAAGGTGGGAAGCAGGCTAGCATGAAAACAAACATTTTGCCGGGGAAATAGCGGTGGGTTCTACACCTATATCAGCAGGCAGCAGAAAGAGAGACCAACACTGGCCTGGCTTGAGCTTCTGAAACCTCAGAGCCAACCCCCTCCGGCAAGGCCATAGCTACTCCAACAAGGTCCCTAGGAGTCTATGGGGACCATTTTTCATTCAAACCACCACAGCATGTTTTGCCTATGTATATGTAAGAGTGCCATGTGGATATACAGCCCAGAAGAGGGTGGTAAAGACCATGTTGGTCTTGAACTGAGAGCATTCCTCCTGTCTCAAGCTTCAGAGTGTTGGGATTACAAAGCCTGAATCACCTTGAATGGTTATGGTTTTTATTTTTAAGCTCTGACATAAGAGTTACTAATGAACACTTATTCCTAGAGTCAAGATCCGACAATGTATATTGGCTTAAAACTGCTCGGATTTACTCTCGTGTCTGCAGCAGGCGAAACTTGTAAAACAATAGTTACCTTGGCACTAAGTGTCAGGCAGTGGAGAACACTGATCCCTGAGAGACAGAAAGCAAACAAGGTGAATCCTTCGGTTCTCCGGAGAGAATTTTCTGGGTGTGCCGCAAAGAGGGGGAAACTGAGGCAGAGCTTTACAGACCTCCTAAGTTGAGGTCTAAGGTCAAAGCCGAGAATCTGTAAAAAAAGCAAGGCAACTGGAGCTCATAGAAGAGAACACCAGAGAAGAATGAGGGGCCAAGAGAGAAGAGCCTGGCGGTCTATAGAGAGCCTCTTCAAAGCCTGAACAAGGTATAAGGCCATTAACGATGCCAGGAAAAGATCTGCAAGAGGCTTCAGGCAAAGGATGACGGGCGCGCACACGGAGTCACACTGGTTCCCACCAGCCAGCCCGAGAACTCAGCATTCATGAGGCATTGTGTAGGGCACTCAGGAAGGTCTTGCTTCAGTGATGGGGAATAATCAGC
Source organism: Alexandromys fortis (assembly GCF_014885135.2). Classification (NCBI taxonomy): domain Eukaryota; kingdom Metazoa; phylum Chordata; class Mammalia; order Rodentia; family Cricetidae; genus Alexandromys; species Alexandromys fortis. Next base: position 3,297,404 of record NW_026068042.1, read on the forward strand.
CCGAGAGAGGGCTGTGCTCTGGCCCAGCCTAACTAATCACACACAGAAGACTCAAAGAATGACACTGTTTCCAAGGAACTTAACTGCAGCCCAGAACAAAGCCCAAGAGTGTTTATAGTAACGCAGAAACAGCACCTACCACAGGCAAATCACAAAGTGTGCCATCCAACCGAAGATCACCAGGCATGCGTGGAGACAAAGAAGACAGAGTCCACAGTGCGAAGAATAGTCAGCCAATGGGAACTCACCCCCAGCTGACTCACACGCTAAATTTAGCAGAGAAGACATTAAGTGCGTACTTCGAATTTTTTTAATTTTATTTCACTTTTATTGATTTATTTCAGTTGTGCGCAGGTGTATATGGTACATGCATGCATGGGAAGGCTCCACGGCGCATGCATGGAGGTCAGAGGACGTCACATGGGTCCCAGGGTTAAAACTCAGGTCATCAGGCTTGCCAGCAAGCACCTTTACCCACTGAGTCATCTCATTCGCCTGGTTAGTACAACTTTCGGAACATAGGAAATATAGTTAAATGAAGTTCCATCTACAGATCAAAATCTGCTAGATGGGACTCCTGGCCAAATAGACAGGGAGATGAAAATAGGTAAGCTTGAAGGTGAAGGGGTGGGGAGCTGTCCAAAATAAAATATGCCGTCAAAGTGGCCAAGCAAACAAGACAGCAACACGTTAGGACCTGGAGGGACAATCCCGCATCAACTCCCAAAGGAGAAGACACAGGCGGCAGAAGGGCTCTTGAAGAAGTACCAACAGAAGTGTATTAACAACAAAAACTACAGACCAGTAATTCAAGGAACTCAGCAACACCCAAGGGGAAGAAAGATGCAGAAAGCTGCAACGAGACACATCAAATGCAAATCCATAAAGGTGATTGATAAAGAAGAAGCCATAAGAGCAGCCAGAGAACTGGATGTGTCCGGCACAGAAGAATTAAAAAAAAGAACTAAGAACGCCACCAGCCTTGGATCTGGCAGCAACACAGTCAAGGAGACGGTGAAACAATGTCCTTACAAGGGCAAGTGTTCTTACAAAACACCTGTTAGTACTGAATTCAATACCTGGGGGGGGGGGGGAGGACAACTTTCACAATGAAGCTAGTAACAAAATAAATAGCACAGGTGGGATTTTAACTTAAAGTGTGGGAAAATACACATGAAGCCATCCTGATGTAAACAATGTTCAGGTAAACACGTGAAAGACAAATTCTCCATCAGGCAGTTCCTGAATGATTCTATAGCGACCGCATTGTCAGGGAAACGCAGGTCTACTCTTCCTCCTGAGTGTGGGGGCATGGAGTGACTTCCTTCTACAGTAAAGTGTGGAAGAGAGCAAAGAGGACAAACCTGGCAAGCACAAGCTCAGGCAAGTACCGAGGCTGCACCAACAGTGACAATTCACGGGGATGGGACCTGACCTAGACGTGACGGGGTGGCAACGACACTTAACCTCTAAGAGCTTTAGAGTTCCTCCTAAACTCCCCAATTCTAGTCTAATCATGAGAAAAACATCAGAAAGGGTGGATGAGAAAGTACCAAGGGACTGGAGAGATGGCTCAGCAGCTAAAAGCACGGGCTGCTCTTCCAAAGGACTGGGGTTCAATTCCCAGCACCCACATGGCAGCTCATAACTGTCTGTAACTCCAGTTCCAGGGGAGCTGACACCCTCACACAGGCATACATGCAGGAAAAAAGTGAATGCATGGAAATAAAAGTAAATAAATTATATATTAAAAAGCACTGTATTTCAGGGCATCCTACAAAATGAGCATTTCTCAAAACTTTATCAGATCTGAGTTGTCCTTGATGATCTGTCTGTCTCTGCCAGGTGGAGCCTCCACAGTGCTATCCTGGACAGATTTCTAGAGCCCAGAAAAGGTATTAGTCTAGAGCAAATAAAGGAAATGCCAATAAAGTTTAGACCTAATCACCAGAATCAATACTGGTTCTTTGTTTGAAAGCTGCTGGGAAATTGAACGCCCTTTCTATTAACTTGGTGATTTTCAGACTTAGACTCATCTGAAATAGAATTTACTAGAAACAAAATGAAGGTAACACAAAATCCCTCGCCTACGCTATGCACAGGTGAGGTTAAATGATGTCCTCCAGGTGAATGGCAGTGGACACCACATGCATCTGGGAATTCATGAACAGATGCTACAGGCTTAAACACATGGCTGCCGTTTTATTTGGATCCTCTTAGAAGGTAACTGGCATCTGTAACCACAACATGGGAGACGCTGAGCCAGAGGAGTCGCTCTTTCAAAGCAAGCCTGGGTTATAGGCTGCAAGATCCTGTCTCAACAAAACAAAACAAGGTATGGTGGTGCACATCTTTAATCCCAGCACTCTGGAGGAAGAGGCAAGTAGATCTCTTTTGAGTTCCAGGCCAGCCTGGGCTATATAGTAAGACCCTGTCTGCAACAACACTAATAACACAAACAAGATCCTTGACTCTTGGTGGACGGTCCCATCCCCAACCTCCAAGCTCCCTGGTACAGCTTGAGGTCTTGTGCATAACTCAAACAAAGCAAGCCCAACTCAAGCAGAAGAAAGGCAATAAAAGCACAGAAATCAAAATGATCTACCCTGGGAAAACTATAAAAAGCCACAGAAACAGAAAGCCAATTTTTTGTTACTGTCTCTATGCTGGGATTTGAACCCAAGACCCAGGACCTTCTAATTCTCAGACAAATGCTGCACCATTGAGTTAGCTCTTTAAAAAAATAAGAAAAATTAAAATACACATCAAAATGGAGCTAAAAGATAATGTGGCAGAGCCATTGCAGAGAAAATATGGGAAACAATCGCTTCATGACCCTAGAGTTGACAACTGAGGAAAATGGAACAATGCCCTGAAAAGGAGAAGATCCAGCTCCTCAGAAAGCATCCTGCGGTACACTAGGCCTACAACATATCAAACCAAAGCAAGACATCACTATGCACCTACCAGAACGGCTGTGATTTTAAAACCATGAAAGCACCACATGAAAGCAAGAATCCAAGAAACCAGACCATTCACACACTCCCAATAGATATGGAAAAGGGAAGAGTCACCCAGGAAGACAGTTCTTGGCTTTATAAAATGAAACACGCAACTCTCATGTGGCTAACACTTGCTGCCTCAGGCATGCATCCCAGAAAAGCGAAAACATATATAAAAATCGGCACATTATCTAGTGTGTGAATTGTTAAACTGTGGTATGTCCATTTCATGGAATATTTTATATATATATGTGTATATATATATGCTCGTTTCTAAGACATTATTGAAATGAGAAACTTATAGAGATAGAGAACAAATTGGTGGGCAGAGCAGCATAAGAACAATAGAAGCTTATGTCTCTCGGTTCTGGAGGTGAGCAAGTCCGAGATCAGGCACTAGCAGATTCTGTGTCTGAAGACAGCTCACTCCTCAGAGAGCCATCTCTTCACTATGACCTCAGAGCAGGAAGGGGAGGGAGGATAAACTGCTAGGACGGTGGTTCTCAACCTTTGGGTCCTGACCCCCAGAGGACAGAACATTTGATATTTACATTATAATTCATAACAGTAGCAAAATTACAATGATGAAGTAGCAACAAAATATTTTTATGACTGGGGCTCACCACAACATGAGGAACTGTATTTAAGGGTCACAGCATTAGCAAGATTGAGAACCATTGTTCTAAAGTTTTTGTGTGGGGATATGAATCCCATCCATGAAGTCTGTGCCCTGTAACCTATCAGCCTCCCAAAGTGACCACCACCTTGAGGGATGGGATTTTAACATCCAAAATTAGGGTGAACATAAACACTGTTGAACCTTGAGTTAGGTGAGCAAACAGTTTGTTTGGTTGGTTTGAAGGGTATTGTTGTTTTGAGATTTGAACTTGCTAGTTTTCAGAGCCTTGGATCCCTGATCCTCCTGCCTCTACTTCCCAATGGGGTTACATTGAATGCCATTATGCCTGGCTAGACAAATGTTCCTAAACTTAGACAGCAAAAGGTGCAACCGTGAAGAACAAGACAAAAAAATTAGATTTCACCAAAAGTAAAACTTATGCTCTTCATAGGATGAAAAACAAGATCTCTCAGAAAGAAATTTTTTCCAAACCTCTGTGGTCTGTGGACTGTGGAACCTACCTACCTACCTTGTAGACCATGGAGCCTACCTACCTACCCTGTGGGCCAAAAGCCTACCTATCCTATGGCTATCTCTCACCTGGTTCCCATAAGTCACTCCCCATAACTGCTCCAAACAAAGCAATCAATGCCTTGGGGCACCTAGCCTGTCCACCTGGACACTGCCACCTGTGTGCTCAGCCTTCAGCACTGAAGGTCATCTATCCCCTTCCAGGGAGCTGTGTTAGGAAATGTCTGTACTAAACCTGGGTGCCATGGATAACCCCACATAGCCATCTCTAGGAGAGGAAATTATGAGAGAGGCAAGCTTGGCTTTATGAAAACTCACTGTAACTGTACCCAGATTGATGATCTAAGAAAGAAAAACAAAAGCAGGCTGAGATAGGAAATGGGTCTATCTGCCTCAGGGGAAGCTATCTATACATCACCTTCATTCTGAAGCCAGCAACAGCAAGAGGCTCAGTTCAGCACACACCCTGGACCAGTGGATTAAAACAAACGCTGATTTTCCTGTATTTCAGAGGAAGGCCCGGGATGAGAGGAGAGGAGAGGACAGTAGGGTCAACAGTACCTGAAGTCAATGAGAATGGCAGATGGGGACAACTTAGCTTCAGAACTGCGCCTCCAAAACAGTAGTCTTGGCAGGAAGCAGCAGCAACATCCCCTAGAAGCTGGAGACATCCGCCATCAGTCCCTGCAGAACCTGAGACCAAGGGTAGGCCCACCCCCTGCTCCTCTCCAGTCTTCTGGTTACTGTAGGGGCGTGTGAAGGGGCCTTGGCCTTGAGTGTAGACTGGACTCATGTGGGGGCACCTTCAAAGCCAAGGCCAAGATGGATACCTCTTCCCAGAGATCTTGATTTTAGTGATTGACTTGTTCCACCTGGGATCAAGCCTGGGAACTGACATTCCACCCCAAGGACATGTCAGGTCCCTGGGGACAATCAGGAAAGGTCACCGCTGATGCTCACAGATGCAGACTCTCCAGAGGGAGCGGAACATCCCTACTCAAACAGGCGTCCCACACCCAGGTCATTCCCATGTTCCTGTTTTACCGTCAGGTGTTCTCAGCATTGCCTAACAGGGCTAACCCGGGACCTCATTCAAGCAACAACTTGGTCAGCAGACAGCATCATTCACATGCCAGCTCCGCTCCGTGTGCTCATCTAAAAGACAAAAAATGAAGCAAGGGGACTCTGCTGTGGCCACATGTGATCATGATGGTGTCCGCACAGGGACAATACAATAAGAAAGGGGATGGACGAGGAAGAAATGGAAGGGTTACTCTCTTAAAGTACATTTCAGCTAATAAAGAAGGTGAGTCAGTCAAGAACTCTTTGGAAATACCCAGGAAGGTCTGCCCACGGAACAGTCAACATGCTTCCCTTCCCACGCTACCCCTGGCCCACTTATTCCTAGGGAGGTTAAACAAACAATTTGTTTTGTCTCTTGAAAAAGGGGTGTAGACATCCATCACCAGGGAAGAAAAATTAAACAGCGCCCAGGCCAGCTGAGATGCTTCCAAGGGAGATAAAGGCCAGAAACAGAGTAAACTAGGAGGGAGAGAAAGGCGATGAGGGAGATTAACCCGTGCACAGACTGTGCAACCTGCCAGCTGGAGTGGCTAGGGCCAGGAGGGAGAGGCCTGCAGACAGTTGCCAGGGCCAGGGCTGAGCTGGCTCTCCGGGTGCTAAGTCAACAGCTCCAAAGCATTGTTGTGGATGGAGCCTTGGGCTCTCACCAGTCTGCTAAATGGACGTATTGTAATTCCTTGTTTACGAGCCGCTCTCCTCCTCTAAAGAAGGGCTCCCAAGGAGCTGAGTTGACTGTCACCTAGCCCTTGACTCCTGGCAGCTGGCACAAACCACCTGGCACAAACCACCTGGCAAGTGACCCTACGAGACATTTTCTGTGGCCTTACATAAATAGCCTATTCTTTAGAGGGGATTGCGAATGTTACATAAGAGCCCTGCGAATTTCCCATGTACCTGGTTAGCAAAAGGGAACAGGGGCCATCATTATCCTTCAGTCCGTCAGAGCTGCACGGTGGATTGAATGTTGTGTCCCTTTACCCCACTAATGTCCAGGAGGGCCTCAGAAGAGGACCTTGTAGAGACAGGGTCCTTGGGTTTAATAGTTGTAGAGGTGGAGATGTGACCACCCTAGGATAGACTGGCCCCTAGGTCTGAAGAGATGGGGAAAAAAAAACACAAAGAGAGGAGTCACGGGTGATAGAGGGAGGCATATTGGCACATGCCACAAAGTGCCAGGTGCTTAAGGGCTGGAAGAGATTTTCCCTTTAGCCTTTAGAGGGATCGTGGCTCAACCAATGCCTTGATTTCAGATTTCTGAGCTTTTAGACTGGGTGACATTTTAGACATTTTGAATGTCTGAAGCCAAACCAAGCCAGCAACAGTTTGTTCTGAAGGCAAGGACAGGAACGCAGGCAGTAAGGGCACTGGGGTTTCATCCTCACAACGGCCTTGGATGGACGTGGCCCTGGACATGACTAAAGAGGACTTTTTAGCCGGGAGAGGCACTGGGAGGAGCTCAGAGTGTAACTCAGTTGACACAGCTAAGGGCACAAATCAAAGGTCCTTGCTTTTCTCCTCCAGTCAAGAACAGTTGCAAAGGAAAAGATGTGAAACAGGGAACATAGCCAGGACGGACTGACAGACAGACTGACAAAGCGCACCCACACCAAGGCCAGAGCCCCATAGATACCACCAGTTCCGGCCAGGCAGCCCCATCCTGCTCCTGGGAACAGCGCTGCCCCCCACATCTCAGCAGAGCTCCTGTTGATGAGGAACACATCACTTTTCAACTACAAAGACCTACTGTAACAGGAATTCTGTGGGCCACCCACCAACTCCTAAATCATGGCATGGAGATTTGTTATTAGTAATGAAAGTTCAGCCTTCTCTCATTTCTTGCTAGCTCTTTATAACTTAAATTAACCTGTTTCTTATCTACATTTTGCCTTGGGGCTTTTTACCTTTCTTTTATTCTGTACATCCTATTCCATGTCTGGCTGGCAGCTGCCTGGCCCTGGGTATTTCCTTTTCTTTTCCCATCTCTCTTAAGCCTAGACTCTTATTCTCTCTGCCCTCCAGCCCCACCTATCCTTCTACTTCCTAGCAATTGGCCATTCAGCTTTTTATTCGACCAATCAGGTGCCTTAGGCAGGCAAGGCAATGCATCTTTACATCATGGTTGCATAAACAAATGCCCTCCTTGCCCTGATGTAGGCTCTAAAGATTTTAAAGCTCCTGAAATAGAGTGAATTAGAAATAAAAACAAAATAACCCCAGTTGTCAAAGAATGTGCTCCCTTGCCTCCCGACCCATGGGGGAAACTGGAGAACCTCCTGCTTATCTGTCAGCAGACAAAAGCACTCATGGTGTTTCCTGGGAATTGAGACAGGGTCTCTCTGTGTAGCCTTGTCCTCAAACTCACAGGGATCTGCCTGCCTCTGCCTCCTGACTGCTGGGATTAAATGGCACGTGCCACCAATGCCTGGCTTTTCAAAGGACTTTTAACCTATTTGATAATTTTTAAGTCTGCATATTCTACACATTCCTCCCCCTCTGTGTCCACCGACTCCCATCTCTTAGACACAGCCTTTCCCAGATGAAGAGCAGGCAGAATAAATCGATCCTATGGACAGAAGAGAGAGTGCGAGCCTGGGAGAAGGTTTAGCAAGCGGAAATACGAGGCACCTACTCAAGCTGAACTCCATAGACTACACAGCAAATATTTGTAAACATAAATAAATCCCAAATGATTCTTGGAACATTTGTGCTTCAAAAAAAAAAAAGTTGTTTGTTGTTTGTCTGAAATTCAAATTTAACAGCTTTTGTTTGTTAGTTTTAAATTGGGGATTCATGCAGCCCAAGCTGGTCTCAAAACTTGCTATTTAGCTGAGGGTGACCTTGAATTTCGGATCCACCTCCTGAATGCTGTAATTACAGACAGGCACCTTGCGCCCAGTTTCTGGGATGCTGGGGATCAAACCCAGGGTTTTCAGACTTAGCCACATCCCAGCCCTCCACCTGTATTCTTATTTACTAAATTTGCAAGCCTCCTTGGAAGAGCTAGGTCTAGATTTGCATGGCAATTCAGCTCTCTTCTCTTCTCTTCTCTTCTCTTCTCTTCTCTTCTCTTCTCTTCTCTTCTCTTCTCTTCTCTTCTCTCCACACACACACACACACTCCAAAAACAGCTGACATAGTATAAAAAGGATGGTATTTGTTAAGAAGAGGTTGCAATATTCCAGAAAAGAAGTGTTACTAAAGATAGGAACAATTACTCTTTACTTCATCCAGTCGATTCCAGAAAGCTCAGCCTTTTTTTAAAGAAACCAGAGTGGAGGGGCCAACAGCTCCAGGTTTTCCAGCTCCAGACTCGATGTCCTTGCAGACACAGCCTTTGTTTTCCTCTGGGGAGGCAGCATTCCCAGTCTGCAGACCTTCCGCCGAGATGGCTCTCCTGTACTGAGCGGCTGGTGCCTGGACGAGGTTCTGTCGTCTCCAGTGCTCACAGCTGGTCCCGGCCACAGCAATCATGAAAATGAGGAGCTCACCGCAGATGCTGTAGCAGGTCCAGCAGCCTTGTGGCTGCTGCTTGGAACTTGGACCCACTGTCAACTCAAAGAAGAGGAGAAGAACGTGATAGAGAAGGACCAAGACTCCATGACATCATCCAAGCCCTGGGTCCAGTTTTAACTGAAATTTAAATTTCCCACCTTTCACACCAGTGTCATTTTCTGGGTTTAATCACTTGCAACCAAAATGCTCCTTATTAAGATAAGAAAACTCTTCAATGTGATAAATGGTAGCTTGCTGCAATTATTGGCATACCATTGATTAATAACCAAAGGATGGATCCAGGTGTCAAGACACGCTTTCCCTGAACCTCCGAGTCAACTCTTCTTTCAGAGAGTTAGTCATTCTCCCTTGACTTGTTTTTCACAAATTAATAATTGCTTGCTAAGAATACATTGAGCCACAAGTATCAGAATATCTAACAGAAAGTAGGTTACATCATTCGCCTCAAACAACAGCTGAACTAGAGGTTAGTCATGGGATTTTGATTAACCACCTCAACACTTCCCACTGTTCACCCAAGACTTCGGACTTTTCCATCTTTCTGTTCTGCCGCCCTCACACTCTAAAGAGAAGGAAAGCAGCGGGGGCAAAGGGGTTTTTCTTTATAGTACACACCACCCATTGTCAGAGTTCCACACTCCACATTGTTGGCCAGATCTTTGTTATATGCTCCCTCATAAAATCACCCCCCCCCAGAAAGAAAGTGGGGTGTGGGGCAGGGGTGGGGAGTGTCTATGACTAGCTTAGACCAGCTAAACGTTGAGATTTTTATCAGGCAGAGTGGTTGTCTGTGGGGAGGTGTCTATCAAAATGGTTTCATTCACCTACCATTTTGGGAATCAGAACATATAAAAAGAAAAAGCACTAGGCAGGTGAATCCCAACTTTACAGAAGTCACACAAGGCGTTTATCTTTTTCCATAAAGTAAAATCACAATGAGACAAAGGGAAAGGCACCTATGTGGAAACTATTTCAGATGCCCTGGAGCTAGAGGAGATGAGCCAAAGCCAGAGGGCGGGGCCAGACCTACACATAGCTTTGCCTGCCTTTGGCAATGAATTCTAAAAATACAGACCTTTGACAGCATCTATTTTAAATAGCACAGGCTATGTATAGGACTTCTACTCCTTCTCAGCTAGTTCCTAAATTTTCATGGTGAAGAAGGAGCAAGAGCAGGTTGGATTTAGCAGAACAGGTAAAGGTGGCCTTTTCAATCTTGGAGTCAGTATTTCCTGACTCTGCAGCTCTTCTCTGAGCACTGATGTCCTCATCTGTGAAGACATTAATAATACCTACCTGGGGAATCTAGAGAGATGGCTCAGCAGTGAAAAGCATTGTTTTCACAGAGGACCCAGGGTTTGGGTCCCAGCACCATCACGGTGGCTCACAACTATCTGTAACTCCACTCCCCGGGAATCCAATGCAACCTTCTGACCTGTGTGGGCACCACACACACACAGTGTGCAAACAAAAATGAAGGCAAAATACTCATATATATATGTATATATATGTGTGTGTGTGTGTGTCATGAATAAGTCTAAAGGATAATTTGCTAAATAAATATTCACCAACCGGTAAAGGTGCTTGCTGCCAAGACTGGCAGCCTGAGTTCAATCCCCCTAGAAGCCACAAGGAAGAAAAAAAAATACCCAATATCTGCCAGTTGTCAGGTGCTGACATCAGACAGCTTGGCATGTGTAGGCCCAAACACACACACACACACACACACACACACACACACACAAACACCCCACTACCACCACCAAATAAATAAATGCAATAAAATTTTCAGTAATAACAACAATAATATCACCTCGTAGGTACCAGTTGCAAACACACACAAACCAATTTGGTTTACTCCCTGTAAATGGCCTCCAACCCTGAGACTCAAGTGGGGCCCGACACCCTCCCACCTCCTCACCTCCCCACTCCCCGTCCCCCCGCTTTTGGAGTCTGATGAAAGTTGCCCTCAGAGTTCGGCCTCTGCACTGAACACTGATTAGCAAGCTGACAGAAAAACAGCTGTGTGACCTCGTCTGTAGGGCCCAGCAGCACTCAGCTCTCTCCACTTGGGAATTCAGCTTCACCCGTGGAAAATAGCACCCTTGGTGTCCCCAGTACACTAGCCAAGCTTCAGATGCGGGCATCAAGGAGCCTTCAAGGGCTCCAGAGATGGCTCAGTCAGTGAACTGTCTGCTTTGTAAGAATGAGGCCCTGTGTTCAATCCCCAGAACCCAGTTTTTGGGACAGGTGGGTGTTACGGTGCCTCTTAAAACTCCAGTGATGAGAAGCAGAGACGGGAAGGCTCCGGGGCATCCCTGGTTAGCCAGTCTAGCCTACTCAGTGAGTGCAGGGTCTGTCTGAAGAACAACATTCAAGGTCATCATCTGCCCTTCAGACACAGGTACACACACACACTCGCACGCACACGCATGCACGCACGCACTCGCCGTTCATCTGCCCTCTTCCCTTCCTGCCATGTCCAGCTCCATCTCCATGGACCGTTGCTACCTGCATCCCATCTTCCCAGTCCACCTTCCCCACGCTGCCTACTAATGGCATAGCTTGAAGCCCCTGGTCCAAAGCTTCTCGCGGCTCCCACTACCTCCTGAGTTTGTCCTAACTCCTCCTGTTACCACATTCCATATGAAGTGAGTGTCTTGAGGAGAGGGAAGCTAATAGGGATAAGCCATTAAACAGCAAATCCCCCCTCTTGCTTTAGTTCATTTAGGAGATAGATGCTGCATATTGGGGTGTGACCATTTGTTTATTCAGTCTATACAGAACCCTGATCAATCAAAGACACTCAGAAGTAGGGCTGTCTCTTGGAGAGACCATGTGACCTCACTTTTCCATATTATCTGGAAGGTGGAGAGGCTATTCCTTCAGCACTCCTAAAGCCAAACCATTGCAACCCTACCCTCAAAGCAAAGGTGTCTGGTAAGGGAGGGGCTTTCTCACTGAACCAGCGAGACTGAAGAGTGGAATTATACTTTCAGGCCTAGGATTTTAATTCGGGTCTAGTCTTTTAAAATGCAAGACATATGGAGTGTTCACAGAGTGCCAAAGGAGGCAGCATCGCCTCCTTTTTCCAGTAATCTTCACCAGTCACAAGATGGATGACCCCTTGACCCCTGTTGATCCAGTTACCCGAGGTCAGCTCACACATCATTAAAAAGAGTCAGTTCAAGCCATGGGCACTTTCCCCTGAAGTCCAGTGATACTTTGTCTCTAGCACGGTGTTTTGTTCAGAATCCTCTGGGCTTACTGGAATTTCTCTGCTGCATTTGATTCCCTGGGATTCATGTTAAAAGAGAATTTTAAATAACATCCTTCAAGAGGCAGTGACCTGTAGGTGACTTTCCTACCCCCAGCCCAAGTCATAGCAACCAAAAAAACAGCCTGACCTGCCATCTTGAAGCAGGCTGTCAACTCCTATCTGACAACAGGCAACCAGATCAGGGCCTCCCTGCCCCAGCTTGCCTCACATCAAAGCCAGGGAGCAACTAAGGTTGGATTATTTGTGCCAGTCATGATGGAACTGGGAAACACGCAGTCTGCAGGTCTCTTCCTGAGGCTGCATCCAGTGACATCACTTGGGTAGCTGGAAGTCAGCCCTAGCAGGAGTAGTTCCATAATGGAAGTCTGTAAACCCACAAGTCCCAAAGTCTCATGCCCTCCATTCTCACACCAGTCTTCCTCAGCACTTAACCAGCATGCATTGCTTTACTGCAATGCTCGTTCTGAGGCTTCATCAACACCAATCAGCGCCAATCCGTACATCCCCATGATTTTGTAAAACTTCCCTAAATTCCAGCAGATTAAGGAAGCTTGACACCTCTCGGTGACAGCTTGGGCCTGTCCCATTATCAAACTTTCTTCTAAAATTATCTCTCATTCATCCGCTAAGATGCTTCCTAAGCCTCCCCCCCCCCCAAAACCTGCTGCCTTCTCTGGGCTTCCCTGAAATCACCTTTTTCCAGCCTGCCCAGAGGAAGCCTAGAAGAAGGATGGCAGGTTGAAGGCGTAAGTCACAAACAATGCCACACCAGTTTGGAATTATGATTAATAGGGTGGTATTTATTTAAAGAGGGAAAAACTTACAGATCACCATCCCAGACAACAGCCCTCTGCGCAACCAGGGAGTCTAGTTGACAATGGAGCAGGAAGTGAAGAGAGAGAGAGAGAACGCGGAGGAAGTAGCCACGTTTTTAAAGGGAGAGAGACCACGTCCCAATGGGCTGGTATCTCAGCAGCTATTGGTTGGAGGGGCAGAAGGACCTCCCGCAACAGCAGGTTAGATCCGGTTTCCCTCTGTTTTCTTTTGAAGCCTTTTGCAGACTTACACTGAGAATTGCCTTGCTCTCCGAGGCTTACGAAGCTTCAGACTTGTGCAAAGGTTCACGGCTGGCCAGGAACTTACACTGCTGGATGCCTCCCCAGCCTCTGTGGGTCTCTGTCTCTGTCTCCTTTCATTGCCTGATGAAGGTTAATATTCAGGAGGATGCCTATATGTTTTTCTTTGGGTTCTCCTTCTTATTTAGCTTCTCTAGAATCAGAGACCCATATTGGAGCACCGGACAGAAATCTCAAGGTCCAAATCAGGAGCAGAAGGAGAGAGAGCACGAGCAAGGAACTAGGACCGCGAGGGGGGCACCCACACACTGAGACAATGGGGATGTTCTATCGGGAACTCACCAAGGCCAGCTGGCCTGGGTCTGAAAAAGCCTAGGATAAAACCGGACTCGCTGAACATAGCAGACAATGAGGACTACTGAGACCTCAAGAACAATGGCAATGGGTTTTTGATCCTACTGTACGTACTGGCTTTGTGGGAGCCTAGGCAGTTTGGATGCTCACCTTACTAGACCTGGATGGAGGTGGGTAGTCCTTGGACTTCCCACAGGGCAGGGAACCCTGATTGTTCTTTGGGCTGATGAGGGAGGGGGACTTAATTGGGGGAGGAGGAGGGAAATGGGAGGCGGTGGCGGGGAAGAGACAGAAATCTTTAATATATAAATAAATAAATTTAAAAAAAAAAACAAGGGCACTTGGACAGGCTCAAGGTTGTTCTTACACTCACGGTCTATGCCTCAGCTTAGGCCAATGTGATTTAGGGGCCTCTTTCTTGCCACAGAAAAACAGGAGCACCTCATGGTTAGCAGGTGGGAAGCTAGGCCTGAAGTACGTTCTGAGCCAGGTAAAAGTCTTTAGCACCCCTGTGCTTCCTGTGATCAGAGGCTGCAGGCCCCTCGACCTCACATAGATCGGCACATTCAGCCTCTAGGGGAACAGTTTTGACCTATAATCAGTACTTCTCCCGAAGCAGGCCCATCCCCTTTACCCTGCTATGTCTTCCACAGAGCAGACCTGAGTGTACTCCCCAGAAATCACATGGTGGTTGGAGAGATCTAACTCCCACAAAGTTACCCTCACTTTCCCATGTGTGCACATGCTCAAGCACACCCCCCCACACACACACACACACATACACACATACTTTTTAAAATTCAAAACAAGAAGCAGAGTCCCCACAACACCGCCTCAACCCTCTCCCAGACTCTTGCCTTCTCCCCTCTGCTGCTCCCTGCCCCCAACCCCACTTCCGGAAACTCATCATTGATTTTTCACTGAAGATCAGACCACAAAAGCTAGTGACCAAAGAGCCTTAGAAGTCCAGGGACAGAGCTCAGGAAGTTGCTCTCGGTTGCTGGACAGGAAGGTAGACATAGAAAGGGAGAGAGATTTAAAAGCCTGGGACCTCCCCACACCTAAACTGTGCCCCAGAAGTGCCCACCTCCAGCTCCACCCGTGCCTCACCCCTGGTAGGAGATGCCACACGGAAACAATCAGTCATTTAAGTCCTAACAGCAGGGGAAACGGAGTATGTGCCCCTACCCATCAGAACCACCACTCCAGCATTCTTTGAGTTCAAAAGGAAACCCACAGGATCAGCTTTTCCCACCCTCTCCAGCCATCGGATGTGAAGCAGGCCATCTTTGATCTAATTTTCGGTCGATATGCAGAAGTGGCCAGGGAGGAGAGGGGAAAGGCGGCTGAATCTGTGTGGAGCGGGTGCACATGCGTACACGTACAAGGGTGTGCTCTGGCCCTTAGGCCGGAGCTCGTGAACAGGCATGAGCCAATTGTGGTTGAGCTGATGGGCGGATAAAAAGAGACAAAGATGGTGGCTCACTCCCCAGTGAATCATCAGAAGTGGCTCCAACTGCGTCACCAGCTGAGAGAGGTTAGAAACCTCGCATTCAGTGAAAGCCGCAGCGAGATGATCCTGAGCTTCCTGGTAACCGGCTTTTCAGTAAAACCTCGCGATAGGGTTATTCTTGCGTCTCTGAACACTGTCCAGACCCGCAGAACTTTCCATTCAAAGAATTTTCAAATCCGTTTCCTTCAGCAAACATCATTTGAATGGGGACCTCAAGTTTGTAATCTGTGGTACAGGGCCTGGTGGATAATGTTGTGCGTACGTGTGTGTGTGTGTGTGTGTGTGTGTGTGTGTGTGTGTGTGTGTGTGTAAAACATCAAGATGATGCCTGGCCTTTTGCTATGCCTGAAGCAACCTTTTACGGGCATAAGCACATAAGCCAAGATTCAATTTGGCAGCCCCAGGGAACAGCTTAGCACCATGATGTACCCACCCAGCTCAATTTTGCACAACCAGGAAAAAAAGAAGCTCTGTGACTCCACACTGTGCTCTGAGATGAAAGCAGGAATTTCCTGGCCCACAGAACAACTCAGAACCACGGAGGGAAGTGTGGGGGAGAAAGCAGATAGAGAAACTTGGTCACTCATTCTCCGTTATTTAAAAAAAAAAGAGAGAGAGAAAAATTACATTTCTGATAGCTACAAAAACTACCCAGGCCTTACAAGCCAGTTCTTGTCACACTGCTCCTCAAAATGCTTGAGGAGGGCAGGATTCAGTTTTCAACAGCTTCAGCTAAGGACCTGGAAGATCCCCTGACCTTAGTGGTCAGATGCAGGGTCAGAAACTATGAACCCTAGAGATTGCTCCTGGGGAATGAAGGGAACACGTGAGAGCAGATGGCAGGGGCTCAAAGTGACCTGGGTAGTGTTGAATCCTACAAAGCCTTGTGTCTGCTTGCTGGAAATCCCTAAGTTCTGTAAAAATTCCTCCTTCTGTGTTATTTTAAAATTGTTTTCAGAGAACATTTAGCCCCATTTCTTCTGCTGTGGGTTAAACTCCGTTCCTCCTCAAGTCCGTCCCTAGACATAATGGCAGCCAGCGTGACTCTGTGTGTAGATGAGGCCCTGTCACCATCCATCTGGGGTGATACAGCAGGACACCTCAGACTGGGTAGCTATCAAAACTGAAATATGTTGCTTACAGTTATGAATGCCACGAAGTCCAAGATCAGATGGCTTCCCTGTCTCACAAAGTGGCCTTTCTGCTGTGGGAACAGCTCCTCTTGCTGCAGCCTCACACTGTCGAAGGTACTAGAAGATTCCTTCAGACTTGCTTTACAAGGGTACTGAGCCCTCTCCTGAGGGTTCAGTCCCCATAATCCAAGTTGTTACTTTTAAAGACCTCACCTAGGCTTCAAGACATAAAATCTGAGGCTCGCCAGATGGCTCAGTGGTAAAGGTGTCGATAGGCAAGACCCATGACCTGAGTTCAATTTCTGGGACCCAAACAATAGAAGGAAAGAACTGACTCCCACAAGTTGTCTCTGACTTCCACACACATGCCATTGTGCACGTGCACACACACAAATAAATAAGAAGACATGACGTATGGTTTCGCACAAACACTCAAGCTTTCAGACAATAGCGGGTCTTTAAGAAGCAGTTAAGGTTGAATGTGAAGGAGCCCTGATCCAGAGGGTAAGTGTTCCTGTGAGAGCCGCAGTCAGAGAACTTTCTATTTGCACATGCTCAGAGGAAAGGACGGAGCAGCTGTGTTCAAGCCCCGCCCTCACCAGAAACTACCCAAAGCATTGGTCAAAGTCACTCAGCTTGAGGGGTCTTGTTCTCACTGCCCGAGGAGACTGAAGACATCACTTTTGGGAAACTGAGTCCCACACCATTAAGTTGAGAGAGCAGACGATGCATGAAGCATCTTCATTATCAAATTTGTTCTCTGCCCAGCACAACGTTAGTATTATGCCTAAGTGTTGAGTGGATTTGCTGAATATATCTAAATGGATGTGAAACTATCATTGAGGAATATGTCCTGTGCTTCTTATTGCTCATGGACACACACACACACACACACACACACACACACACACACACACACACCTATAAACCCAGCTGATTGTTTCTTGGCACAACTGGGAGGCGTAAGGTCTGCGCTTGACTTTACGCTCTTCTAGTTCACCCTCTCTCCCCTTACACTTCCCATCAGCTGGAAGCTCCTCTTATGTGAGGTCTTAGGTGCCTGCATCGTTCCATTCCCCACTGGCTTCTCTGGGTACCCTCCTGCCCTGGAGAGGAAGCTGCTCACACCAGTCCAGTGGCTCCTTGTCCAGCCAAGGCCCGTCCACTTCCCAAAGTGAGAGGAGAAGAAGAGGGTGACTGGAGGAAAGGAAGGGGCTCCATGAAGCGACAAATCAATGATTTGGAGCGTAGGTTACCAAGGTGAACAAAACAGTATCAAGGCTAAAGGCGTAAAATGTCTATGTTGACAGACCACGGGGACACTTCTCAAAGATCCTACCAGCTGTAAGAATAAGGAAGCCCAATACAGATTGCTTAAGAACGGAAAACCATGAGGAGGATGGGGTGCGGATAAGAGGAGCTGGCTGACCCACAAAACCCTCCCAGAGCCCAGGAAGAGGTGAGCTAGACACACCATTGGATCTGGGCAAGAGAGAGGGGTCAAAAGGGATTAACAGTCAATTCCTCTTCTCCACCTGGGATTTCTTAAAATGACTTCATTCCCAGACGCCACTCTCCAATGGGGAAGCCAGGCTAGAGGCACTGAAATAACTACTTTATCCATGTGAGATTATAATGTGCAACCGTAAAACTGTGCCTTCCCAGAGAAGAGTTCTGCTCTGTGGTAGACAGCTTCGTGCCCCTGTTCACTAAAGAGAAACAGTGGCATTTCATTTGTATTTTAATAAGAAAAGTTTGCCTGAAGATCAGAGAGTAAAACAGCCCCACTGGTCAACTTTACTATTAGGCAGTGATAACACACCTTTAATCCCAGAAGCCACAGTAGTTGCCATAGAAACCTGGCAGTGCATGCCTTTAATCCCAGTGGTGCACACCTTTAATTCCCAGAAAGAGAGAGGATTATAAAAGAGGAGGAGACAGCTCTCAGGCACAGTCTCATTCTGAGATTCCTGGAGGCAGGATCGCCATTTTCAGACTGAGGTTGAAAGAGCCAATGGCTGGCTATTTTGCTTTTCTGACCTTCAGGTTGAACCCCAATTTCTCCCTCTGAGTTTTTATCGACTGTGCTTCAAAGAAAGGCTTGTTAATGTATAGTGTGGAAGAAAGCTGACTGCCATGTGACATTTGCAGTCTCTTCTGGTCAATATTCTTGTGAGGACACCCTGGTGAGACTCTCTTGAGCAGGTGGCCGTGCTTAGGAATGTCACCCAGGCTGAAGAAATTCTCAACAGAATCTATACACTAACCTTCTCATTCACATTTGGGGAGATGGCTCTAGTCCCTTGAAATGTCAATAAGACAGAATCCAGAAATTCATATTTGACCTCCATAGAGCAAAAGACCAAGGACCCAATTTTGGCCTGGGTTCCAACAGTGAAATTCAGCTTTCATTTTAACGTTCAATATTGCTCCTTCTTCTCTCTGAGATTTTTTTCACAAGAAATCTGCAAAATTTCCATTTATAAATCTTTGCCAAGCTAAGAGGGTTGAACTAGCAAACTGAACTTGATCTTGTGAGGATGAGCAAGTTTGAGTCCAAATTCAGCAGTCCTATATACCTATCAAGATTTATTGCCTATTTATGACCACGTTTGCAGGGACAGAGGTTTAACAGCCCGTTTTACCAGAAACCATGCAGACCCAAATAGTGTGGTTTTGACAATGTTTATATTGAAAAGAGATATGTGATTCTTCGATGCTGCTCTGGAATGGAGTGACCACATGCGAATGTGTTTTTCATAAGCTTAGAGGCTGCTAAATGTGACAAGGGGGTTGTTGGTTGGCAAATGAGGAGCAAGGTTGAAGTCACACCTAGTCAATAACAAAGGGCAGCCAGAGTCTTGGCTCAGAGCACCTTGCACTAATGCCGACCGCACCCAGGACAGGGAGCACAAAGGGCGATGTGTCCAGGGGATGCATACTGCACAGCAGCCATGCTCACAGTTGGTGGAAACTGAGGAGAATTATAGAGTTTGGTGTAGATGGAAGTTTCTGTCCCACCTGATCCCTTAGCCATTCAGTCCCAAAGAAACACACAGAGGCTTATATTAATTATAAACTGTTTAGCTTATTGTTCAGGCTTATTACTAACTAGCTCTTACAACTTAAATTAACTCATAATTCTTATCTATGTTTAACCACATGACTTAGTACCTTTTCTCAATAATATATTACCACCTTGTTTCCTCTGCATGTGACTGGTGACTGCCTCTCTGCTTTCCTTTTCCCAGAATTCTCCTAGTCTGGTTGCCCCACCTATACTTCCTGCCTGGCTCCTGACCAATCAGTGTTTTATTAAACCAATACAAGTGACAAATCTTTACAGTGTACAAGAGCATCATCCCACAGCAATTTGGGCTCATCCCTGCCCTCTCCTCATCTGTATTCTATAACCTCACAGGGAGTATCAGTAGTTATACCAAGAAGAACTGGTCAGCATCCTGCCAGTTACCTTTCTTATGAGACACGTCTAGCATGATGTATTGCTACTCAATACCCATTGGTACTCAACACCCATTCTACCCTTCTTCTTATACACCTGCTTGAGTTGTAGGGCCTAGAACTATATTCAGTTTCCTGAATGCTCCGGCAACTACATCATCATGTACATGCTCATCTTGCCCAATCAGATTCAAGCATGGAATTCAATACGAGGAAGGTAGAAGGAATGCCTTGTTGACTCTCACTTCTGATAAACCTGGCCTTGAAGGCATTTAGCTTCTGCACAGCAACTTCAGTGTCTTGGCTTCATGGGTGTCAGGAATAGGAGACATCCACCTGGCTAGTGTTTGTCACAGTGGATGTGGTTGCTCTCTAGTGTTGGTGGGGACCCTGGTGTCTTTGGATTGCAGGAGTCAGTGGCTCCCATCAGCACTTGTCAACTTAAAACCTGCTTCTTCGGCCTTCTCAATAATTCTCTAAAAACATTTTGACATTTGGGGAAGTAAAGAAAACTGTACTCATTTAAATAGTGTGCAACTCTGTTCTCTGTGAATAAGACTTGAATGGATGACCCTAGAAAGGTCAGATAAGAATAACACATGTGTTGATCACTCACTGTGAGTTAGAAAGTAGAATTGGCGATCTATGTGACTTCCTCACTTTAATCTTTAAGGGAATGGAGGGGGGCAGTTGGGTTACTTTTTCAAGCCCTGCATCAGTGAGAGCCTAGTATAGAAGAGTGATAAAACTTTGATGTCCAACGTGCTTCCAGAAGTGCTTCTTTAGGACACGAACACACTGAGTGAAAGCTGACAGAACAATTCTTTCCATTTTCAAGAAGCTTGCAGGTACAATATTGTGTGGTTTTGGACAGCCAAAGGTCATGGAGTAAACTTAGAAGATTATGCTCTTTGACATTGGTATGACAAAAACAAGGTGTTTACAGCATCAAAGGCAGATGTCATCAGACAGAGTCACCCACATTTCAGTTCCTCTCAGTTCTTCTCCCTTAAGCTACCCATGTGGCTGAGACACTGCATTCAAGGGAAACCTTGAAGGACATTTATACTTGAAGTAGACTTGGACCCCTAAGACTCAGTGCCCGGAAGCAGATGGGAAACAAGTGCCTGTGAGCACCTGTTCATCTCCACCTTGATCCCATAGCTGGATCAGAAGTCAGATTCCAGTGGGACCACTACCCTTGGGAGGAGCTCCGAGTTGCAGGTGAACAGCCCTCCCAAGTCTGCCATCTTGAATTCTTGACCTTTCGTTTCCACAGACCTCATTCTCCACTCCCAAGGAGTTACCTGGTATCTAGACAGGCAATACCTCTAATGCTTATAATACAGTTACAGATTGGGACACAATTTCAGAACACAGCCGTTCTTCCTTCCTCGTGCCTCCTCATGGCTCTCCTCAGGCCTCTCTGTCCACTGTTCGCTTGCCCTGGTTTCAACCCTTTTTCCCCCTTGTTTCATTTTCCTGCATTGTCAGCTTAGGTTCAGCAGTTGATTCAGACATTCTCCTATAGCATTCTAAACCCCATTTTCCCTCCATTGCTGTCATGGCAGAGGCAACATAAATACCAACTATATCCCATGGTCTGTCTTCTTCGCTACATGACCTTGAGTTTCCTAAGCATCAGAATTCATGTCTAGACTGAAGGGTTGCCATCATGCAACCCCCTCCCATCACCACACAGCACCCCCTCTCCTTTCCACACAGTACCCCCTCCCCTCCCCACACAGCACCCCCTCCCCTCACCACACAGCACCCGCTTCCCTCACCACACAGCACCCCCTCCCCTCACCACACGGCACTCCCATTTCGCCTGTCCACTATGTCTCCTCACTGAGTTCAAATTTCTGTTCACCACAGAGATTAAGTCTCACATTCTACTCAAGATCTCCCTATTTCTACCCTCCTTGCTCTCCGCAGGTGAGAGAGAAGCAGAAGCTTGGTTGGAAGGGAATGCTGATTGGAACTTCTTTCCTTCATGTTCAAAAGGGGGAGGCTGGGGCTGGAAGGAAGGCTCACTGGTTAAGAGCACTCGTAGATCTTGTGGAGGACCAGAGTTCAAACCCTAGCACCTAAGAGGAAAAAGCCATTCTCAACCAAGGAATTGAACAGAAACAAGATGAGTCCTGTACTTGGTACGGGATAAAGATCACCAGGCTAAGAGAAAGAGAATCGAAGGGAGAGTTAACTTAGATAATCGTGTGTGGCTGGAATCCTCTACCACCCACAACCCCACTCCAACTTACACCCCTCTGGGGCGGGGGGCACCACACTGACATGAGGTAGGCAGGCCTTCAGGCATTTGGGAAAGTCCTCTCCTGTCTTGGTGTCACCTTGGGGTCTTTCCCAACGGAATGAGGACAGCTCAGCAGCAACCTTTGTTGCCTGGAAGGTTAGTACACAATTCTACAGACATCAGCCTGCTCTCTGGGGCTTGGCCTGCCACCTTCGTTTGCTGCCTCATGGGCCATGCCTCATGGGTCCTTGGGAAAGAAGAGTCTCCTATGTTTATGAAGAGTTGGTTTCTGCCCTTGCTTGCTTCAAAATAGACATTGAATTAAGAAAGAAGCTAAATAAAGTAGCTGTTCATTTTGGATGCTGGAGTGGATGACTGATATCCAGAAGACTGAGGTGATACCCACATGGTAGACAAAGGATGTAGACTCCCATAAAAGACTACACTAGTCTGGAACTTTATTTTGTCTGGAGACATAAGGACTGCGTTAAATCTAAAAAGAGGGTCAGTACTTAGTGCTAGAGGAATACCTTGTTGTACCAAGTCAGGCTTCCTACTATTTGGGTATCAGAGTTATACATGGTTGGGAGGGGAGCAGGACTAGAAATAACAAGGTCAAGTCTGAGAAAATAAATCCAGAAAGGTGATCAGGAAGGGTGCCTCTAAGGTATACTCTGGCCTCAGTCATACTCGAAGAAATCTTCCTTACTCTGAACTTGTGCCTTCCAACCAGAAGACACCCTAATCCCTCAACCCATAGCCAATTTAAGAGCATAGTGCCATATAAAAAGAAAGAAAGAAAGAAAGAAAGCACCTGTCACAAGTTCAGAATGCTGACCCGACCAATTAAACTTTGATTCTTGTCTTAGTTTTATTTCCTATTGCCATGATGAAAATACCCTGGCAGAAACAGGGAAGGGCTGATCTGGCCCACAGTTCTAGGTTATGGCCCAGGATTTTCTGGAAATTCACTCAACAGGAACTTGAAGCAGCTAGTCACATCCAGTCAAGAGCAGAGAGGAAGCGAAAGCATGCCCACTAGTACTGGGCTCACTCTCTCTGCTCTTCCAGAGTTCAGGACCCCCTGCTTACAGATTGATGTCACCCACAGTGGGGAGGTCGTTCCACCTCAATTAATACAGACAAGCTGATCCTCCACGGACACACCCACAGGACAGCCCGGTCCAGACGATCTCTCACTGAAACATCCTTCCCAAGAGATCCTAGACTCTGTCAAGCTGACAGTCAGAACCAGCCATCACCCCTCACCAGCAGGCCACTTACTCAGTGCTCAGGTGACTCACTGCAATGGAAGAACCAGGGACCAGGTAAGGCAGGAGAATAGAATAGGGTCTCGGCATTCAGCCACATTCCTGTGTGCAAGCAGCCTACCTCCTGGTCTCCCTTTTTTTCTGGATTTCTGCAGACTGGGGAAGTCAGAGATGGAAGAAGGATCGATGAGATTCCTTAAAGCTAAAACTCTGCTTTTTATTTCATACACAGCCTAGCTGCAGAGGAAGAGGAGCTTGACCACACAGGCCCCTCCTCTGCCTCCAGGTCGTCCCAGTGATGATGGCCCCAGCCTCTTGTCCCATGGAACACTGCTCCTTTCTGCTCTCTTCTCGGCTATCTAGACTTCTCCCACCCCCTTCCTACTCTTGTTGGTAAAATGCTTGCAGAATAGGCCCTAATGTCCTCCGGTTTCAGAGAGCGCACCCACAAAGGCTCTATTTCTTTGGTGAAAGTAATAGACATTTAAGCAAAATCACACAAGGTCTGAGTCGTGTGGTCCCATTTTGTGAAAACAGTTCCCCCTGGCAAACCATTTCCTCTTCCTGTCAGCATCCAGGTAACACAGGTCCACACCCCTGGCCTTGGTAATTCATCTACAGACCTGCAGAGCCTGCGGCACCCGGGCATTCTCCGCAAAGCTCTAAAAAAAAAAATCGAAAAGGAATCAACAAGTCAAGCTACAAGGCTACCTTGGCAAAGAGAGACGTATTAGTGAGGCTTATCACTACTGAGTGAGCCCTAAACACAATACTTGTTCTAACCACAAACCCTGCAAGGCACGGCCACTCCCAGATACTTCCTTTTCTTTCCTCCCTGCAGCCTCTCCCCCTCCTCCACCAACATCTTTTTTTTTTTTTTTTAAGCATTGCACTTGGAATTTTTTGCTCCTATTATAGTTTGGATTTTCCCCCCTATTCTTCAGACAGTAACTGTATCAAAACTTCACACGAGCTCCAGGCTCCTCTTTGCCCAGGCAGCGTAATGGTTCTATTCCAACCGACTCAATCTACTCAGCTGATATCTGAAATGGTCCGACACCCACTTCATTAGCATCAAGGGCTAATTTCGTTTGAAAGGAGTTGAAAGCAGCCAGGACTTAGATTCTGGGGTTAATTGGTCTGTTTGCCACTGTTTGTCAGAACTCAATTGAAAGAACATCTTCAAAGCCCGCCTGTGATACTGGCTCCCACACTGTCTGAAATGCTTCAGATGTCTTTATCAATGCCAAAAATGCAGCGAGTGAAACGGCCTTTTTCCTCAATTATTTCTGCAAACCCGAAGAGGGGAATCCATGTAGATAGATAATGAGAATTGACACAGTCAAATTAAAATGCATGCTCAGACAAGAGCTCCGCTCTTCCAACGGTGAGCATCGCGAGATTCCACCTGCCCTAGCTCACTGCCCTCAGCCCAAGGAATTAGGCAATCCTGGAAGCTTTCTGTCTTCTTGTCTCCCAGAATCTTTTCTATCCTAGAACCCCAGCCGATTGGAGTCCACCAGTTACTTAGCAACAACAGGACCAATTGGATTTGATTTTAAAATGTCAACATCTGCATTGTGTTCAAAGTTATTTTTTAATTCAAAAATTTCTGTCTGGAGACAGGGAAAGAAACGTGTGCGTATTTAAAAACAAAATTGCAGTTCCTGGTAGAGCTTCCTCTTAGCCGCAGCCCTAGGTGAGCCGTAGACTCCGTGGCTGCTGTTCAGAAACCCAAATCTACACTCATAGTTCCCTTTTCTTCTGGACACAGAGAGAAGTAGAAAGGGGGAATAACGTGGGTCATCCACCTAGGAATCCAGCAGAAAAGAAAAAAAAAGACCCCTCACTTTACAACAAATAGGGGTGCTTCGGGCCAAATAGAAGGTCTATCTCAGCCTCCATTTTATTAAAAACTGCAATTATGGATCTGGGCTTACAGGCATCAGATGGGCAGCCAGCAGAAGTGAATGGGCTACCATTCTGTGCTGGGTTATATCATGGCTATTGCCGAGCAGTGGTGGCGTACAACTTTAATCTCTGTGGATCTCTGTGAGTTTGAGGACAGCCTGATCTACAGAGTGAGTTCCAGGACAGCCAGGGCTACACAGAGAAACCCTATCATGAAAAACGAAAAAGATATCGTGGCCACTTCTTCCTCACGTCTCCCCAAACCAAACTACAACCCCCAAATGAAACTGGACAAGTCAGCTGGCAGAGAAACTGGGATAGCCCACATCTAATAAAGTTAACTTTATATTGTCTACAAGTAGCTCACCTTTTAAGGCCTTTGGCCCCCATTACACAAAAGCCTTCTCTCCCTGGGGTGGTGTATTGGGCCTGCTATGCTTTGGGAATCAGGACGTGGAGTTTTTGCCACTGTTAAAACTCCCTGGTGTCAATCTGTTTGTGTGCTGTTTGGGGGGGAAGTGAAACAGAAACCCCCACAGGGAAATCAGATTTGGAAAGCTCACCAGCAAAGGCAGCCCCAGCCTAGCACCTTTCTGTAAGACATCCAAATGGGCTGCAGACTGATGCTATCACGCCACTGGCCTCTGCCGCAATGAACACATTAGCTCGCCTGCCTTCCATTCTAGAGGTCAGATTACCTGCCGGAGAGGAAAGGAAACACTAAATCACTGGATGTAAGGAAAACTAGCCAAGAGGGAGCTAAGCAAGGAGGGGCAATAGAGGCTTGCCATCTAGGGTAGGGTCTCCTGTCTTGAAGGAGTGTGAAGTGTGTTAGCTAAAAAGAACTGCAGGACGGAAAAGGGGCCAGAAACAAAAACACATCAGCACATTTGACTCACCTCTCAGCAGAACACCCAGGCCCTGGTGAGGCTCAGGCCATTCCTTTCTTCCCCAGAGCAGAGACCTGATTCCTGTTATCTTCGCTTCCACAACTACAAATGTTATCGTTACTTCCCCACTGATAGGGCTCTGTTTTACACACACAATAGAAGACTGTACCACACTTGCCCTCCCACCAGAAGGGACTGGCTTAACAGGAGGAAGGGAGGGAGGGAGGGAGGGAGGGAGAGAGAGAGAAAGAGAGAGAGAGAGAGAGAGAGAGAGAGAGAGAGAG
The DNA here is from genome assembly GCF_014885135.2 of Alexandromys fortis. Taxonomy (NCBI): domain Eukaryota; kingdom Metazoa; phylum Chordata; class Mammalia; order Rodentia; family Cricetidae; genus Alexandromys; species Alexandromys fortis. The sequence goes on from NW_026068042.1 coordinate 3,323,580, forward strand.
AGACTGGGGACTAGACTAGCAGAAGCCCAGGATATTAAAGGAGCCTTTTCCGAAAGAACTGTGATAGCTCGCACATAGGTACATACACACATGCATCTAAAAAGCCACAGCTAAAGCTAAGCATTGAGCGGGTGTCATGTCAGAAAGAGTGACTTATTTATTTCACTGGTTCGTTTCCTCCCTCCCCCAGATTCCCAATATGCTTTGGGCTCAGATCTTTAAATGTGAGGAACAGAAGCCTGAATCACGACGAACAAGAATCAGTTATAAGTATGACAGTGGCATATCCCTGGCCTCCGAAGAGCCCCGTCTGCTTGCCCAGACTGCAGACACTTTTTCCATCCAAAAAAAAAAAAAAAAACCCAGAGGGCTTAAAGTGGGGTCCCCTGCAGCCAACCTGCCCTGCTTGCCTGCCACCTGTGGGGGCAGAAGGAAACCTGATCATGGATCTTCTCCAAACCGGAGCAACCCAGATGCGCGCACAAGCACACACAAACACCTCAAGTCATAGTCAGGAGCACAGAAAATAAGGCTTACTGAATGTGCTGATCCCATCTCTCAAACCTGACTTCTGTTAATTCTCTTTCTTTCCTCTATTTTTCTTCTGGGATAGTATCAAAGTTCTTGAGTGCACCCATCTAGGCCTGAGCAGAAAATATAGATAGGGGTTGTGGCAGGCCTGCTCCCCAAGGCCACTATCTCCCGTGCAGTTACGAGTAGGACTCTCTGCCCTGTGACATTCTGGCATGCATCTGTTCCTTTGTCACACTGGAGCTCAGCACCACAAGGACTTAGCATTTAGCACTACAGTAACTAAACACTATGAAGGCTCAGCACTGTAACACAAACCAACCTTTGCTTTGGCTTCGCTCTTGTTTAACCCCTCCTAGAACCTGGGTGCACCATCGTGCCCAGCTTCACATTCTTGCTTGTTTTAAGACAATATTGTTAAGATTTACTTCATTTTTAGTTATGTGTACGAGAGTATGTCCATGTGTGTCTATGCATGTAAGTGCAGGTGCCATTGGGGTCCAGAAGAGGGAGACAGATCTCCTGGAGCTAGAGTTTAAAGGTAGTTGTCAGCTGTCCAGTGCAAGTGCTGGGAAACAGACTCCAGTCCTTGGGAAGAACAGTACTTGCTCTTAATTACAGAGCCGCCTCTCCAGAGCCCCTAAAATGGCATTTTCTTTCTTTTTGAAGTCTAATTCACATGCCCTACCATGCATCCTTTTGGACTCGTCACAGAGACGAACATTCATAATCCCAGCACCTAAGAGGTTCAGACCAGAGAATCGGGACTTCAAAGCCAGTCTTAGTAACGGGATAGCAAACACAATGAGTAAATCACCTTTGACCAACGAGGGCAAAGGCACACAGATTTCTGTGAGTTCCAGGCCAATCAGCGCCACTCAGAGACTGTCTCAAAAGACAAAAACAACACACACACACACACACACACACACACACACACAAAACAAGTGTGTTTTTAGTGCACTTGTGAAGGTATACGGTTGGCCCAATCCCAGGATACTTCACCCACTATGGCAAAGCCCTGCTTGCTACTTCTTCTGAATTATCTTCTAAAGAGGATTTCGAGTTCTATGGCCTGTAACTTGTTTATAATTTAAACTCACCCCTGGATTTTGCCAACCCCAGAAGGCCAGACTCCTACAGATCACTGGGCAGCCAGTTCCCATCTGAACAAGGTCTCCAGGAAGAGAAGGTGCAGATCCCTCCTCCAACTCGGATCCCCTAACCTTCCTGAGAGATCGGGTAAGTCAATTTGTCTTCTTTCTTAGCCCAACCCACCCCCAATCCTGAAAAAAGTGGGACTCGGCAACCTATCACTTTATAGATTTCCCCTTTCAAGTTTCAAAGATTTGCTACTTCGCTCCACTGAATTGTGTCATCCTTCCCTAAGGCTGAGGAGAGGCAGAGGTGACTGCCACTCCATAGGTCACAGGGCAAAAGGAAGTAATGGTTTCCCGGGTAGAGGCTAACTCCTCCAGTTTCTCCTGTGATGTATTAGAAACTGCAGGCACTGCTCAGGGGCCTCCCACACAGAGGTGTGCCAGAGTAATACCCTTTCTCTACATAAGAAAAACTGAGAAAATAACTTAAAAAAATTAATCATAAAACTTCTGATCGGCCCAACATGCCAATAGCAGGTAAGACCAAATACTACAGCTACAAGGATGGGTCTGAGGGTTGAGCCTGACACAAAAGTTTTAATTTAGGTCTCTGGTCATCTTTATACTCTGAACTTCGGTTCACTCTGCCAAACAGGCAAGCTAATTTTAACAGACCAGGGAACTCACCTTTAGCGAGATTTCACTCTTCCCTCAGTGCTTCATGCAATTTCTGCTTTCATTTCATCTAAATTAAAAACGGTTTGATTTAATATTTTTTTTTAGTTCATCTAGTTAAAACATTGAGGAGATGGCAGAATCTGGAAGGAGGAAAAGGAAAGAGAGAAATGGTGTAATTATAATCTCCAAAAGCAAAAACATCTCTTTTAAAAATGTGAGGGGGGCAGCAAGTTGGCTCAGTGGGTGGAGACACCTGTTGCCAAGCCTGACAACCTGAGTTTGATCCTGAGTCCCTGCAACTCCTGCAATATCTAGGCAACCGTTGATTTCTATGCACATGTGTGCCCATGCAAATGCCCATGCAAATGCACACAAATAAACATAGAAATAAACTTAAAATGTAAAAAAAAAAAAATTAAACAGTGGGTAAAAGTTGAGTGGTGAATAGGGCACAGAAAATCTCGGAATCCCCCTTACAGCGGCCAAGGCTGGACACATTGGGGTCACTCATTGTCTTGAAAGAAGGTCACCTACACTGGGGAGAAAGCAAGGAAGCCAGTGCATTCCAGTGATCTGTGTCAACAAGGCTGGGGGGAGGCAAATCTAAGTTTGGAGCTATCAGTTAATTGATGTGGGATTCCCCTCTGTATGCTGTGAATATCATTGGTTAATAAAGGAACTGCTTAGGGCCTATAACAGAGCTATAGGGGAACAGAGCCAGGTGGAGAAAACTAAGCTGAATGCTGGGAGAAAGGAGGCAGAGTCAAGGAGAAGCCATGGATCCACCGCAGGAGACAGACATGCTGAAACTTTGCTGATAGGCCACAACCTCATGGTGATGCACAGATTAAAAAAGATGGGTTGAATTAAGATGTAAGAGTAAGCCAATAAGAAACTAGAGCTAATGGGCCAAGCAATGATTTAAATAATACAGTTTCTGTGTGATTATTTCGGGGCTAAGCAGCCTGGAACTAACTAGTGGCCTCCCTGCTACAGTTAATGGTGATGTTGGTGACTTGGTAAACAACCAGGAGATTGGGCAGATCCCCGGTGCCACTGTTGAACAGTTTACATGCAATAATTGCTACCACTTAGGAGATGAGGGAACCCTGTTAAAGAGGTTAGACTATTTTATCAGGGCCGTACAACTAGATATTGAAAGTGAAGAACTTCTACCCCATCTGCCTTTGGGCTCTGTTTTCCTAGGCAGTTCTAGGGCAGCCTAGGCTACAGTATGAGAACCTATCTCAAAAATAAACAAACGGGGCAACTACTTTAATTATCTCACTGAGAAAAATGCATCCCTGCCTTACACCAGAAGACCAGAAGAACTTCATTTGTAGCAACAGTTAAACAGAGTGTTGAAACCATAGGCACAGGATAGGATGTATCAATGTGATGAAGCAGTAACACTGTTTCAGGATCACCTAGTAACACTGCTCTGGGAGGCTCCTGTAACACCTCACAGGTCCTAGCAGACTGGAACTCTTCACAGATTACCTCTGTTCCTGTACAGAAAACAAGACTATTTAAAAAGCCAAAGGACAGATGAAAAACATATTATAGACACACAGCCCCTTAACTTCATAAATATCTCCTATCAAATAAATACCAGACGTGCAACAGAGAATCTAGGTGAAGGCGATGAAAGGGCTGCAGTAAAGAAGTGATAAAAGTCCTGACAAAATTCCTAATGAAAGCAAACAGGGTAGTTGGCAGAGGTCTGCATGGATTAGTAAGAGTGTGGGCAAACACATTCTGAGTCAGAGCTGCAGGGCAGGCATGTCCTGTCAGCCTCCAGCGGGAGCAGTTAGGCAGCCAATGCTTGACTCCGCAGCCTTACCTTCAGGGATTTAATACGCGCGTGCTTACATATGTAGGAAGTGGTTACACGTGCACGTTGTTGTCTCTTTGTTCTAAGTAAGAAGGGTTGGAAGTAAATCAAATAACATAATAGGAAGAAAACTGGTTAATAGACTCTGGAACAGAGGGGTGTTGAGTGTGTGTGTGTATGTGTGTGTGTGTGTGTGTGTAAGAGAGATAGAGAAGGAGAAAGAGAGATGTATTTGTATATGATGTAGTATGCTTGTGAGTGACATATGTGATGTGTTTGTGTGTGTGATTAGCTTGTGTGTATTTGTGGTGTGCTTGTGTGTTGTGTGTGCATGATACGGTATGCTTGTGTGAGAGACGTTCTTGTGGATGATGTGGTGTGTGATGTTCTTTTGTGTGATGTGCTTATGCTGGGTGCTTGTGTGTGTATTGCATTTTTCTGTGTTACGTGGTGTCCTTATGTGGTGTGCTTGTGTATGATGTCATGTATGTGTGATGTGCTTGTGTGTGTGTGAGTTATGTGATGTGCTTGTGCATGTGATGTGGTGTTTTGTGTGTGTGTGTGTGTGTATGTGTGTGAAGTGCGGTACACGTGTTTGGTGTATGTTTTTGGTTTGGTGCATGTACATGAGTGTCCTGGTACAGGCATCTATACACGCACATGTTAAGGCCAGAGCAGGATTCAGGTCATTTCCTCTATCACTCTCTGCCTCATTGCCTTGAACAGGGTTTCTCACAGAGACACAAGCTCACCATTTCTGATGGGCTGCTGGCCAGCATGCGTCTGGAACCTATGCATCTATACTTTTCCTCTGTCTTTATTCATTTTGGAGTTACACAGTGTCTTAGTTAGGGTTTCTATTGCTACAATAAAACGCCATGACCAAAAAGGCCAGTTGAGGCGGAAAGGGTCTATTTCTCATACACCTCCATATCTCTGTTCATTACTGAAGGAAGTCAGGACAGGACCTCAGACAGGACAGGAACCTGGAGGCAGGAGCAGATTCAGAGACCATAGAGGAGTGCTGCTTACTGGCTTGCTCCCCATTGCTTGCTTAGTCTGTTTTCTTATAGAACCCAGGACCACCAGTCCAGGGATGGCACTACCCACAATGAGCTGTGCCCTTCCCCAACAATAACTAACTAAGAAAATGCCCTACAGCAGATCTTATGGAGACATTTTCTTAAATGAGGTTTTCTCCTTTAAGATAACTCTAGCTTATGTCAAGTTGACATAAGACTAGTCAGCACAACTGACCCCTTGTCAACTTAACACAATGAACACATCACTATTAAGCCACAATCTTTCCTGTTTTATTCATACCCAAAATCTCACATTAAAATCATAAATATCTTTTTAAAATCCCAGCCTTTACAAATTTAAATAAATTATAATTTTGGTTCCTTTAAAATAGTCAATCTCTTCTAAAATCCAAATCCAAAGTCTTTTAAAATTTAGTCTCACAACTGTGGGCTCCAGTAAAATAAAAAAAATTTAAAAAAATTGAATATGTTCTTACTTCAAGAGGGAAGAGCCAGAGCACAATCTGAACAAAGCAAAACCAAACTCCAAAAGTGTAAATAACTCAATGCCAAGTGTCTGGGAATCACTCACAATCTGGGCATTTCCAAGGGGCTTGGGTCCCTTTTCCAGTTCCACCCTCTGCAGCACACACAGCTTGTCTTGTAACACAGGCTCCACTCCACTGCTGCTGCTGTTCCTGGTGGTCCATCCCATGGTACTGGCATCTCCCAAATGCTGGGGTATTCTGATGAGCCCCTCCTGACCTCTCACAGTGCAAGCCTCAGCAGTTCTCCATGGCCCCTTCATGCTTTCAAAACCAGTACCACCTGCATGATTTTTACACTGCCAAGTTTGACTGCCAGGATGAGGTACAACCTTGGCCACCTCTGGAGCACAGCTTCTGTGTGCTGACCCACAGGTAACACTTCTTAATCACCACTGATCTCTCAACTTTAGTTGAGATATGTTAAGACCATGAGAGGATAAAGTTGAGCATCATGGTCCTGTGATCCTAGCTTTGGGGAACCGAAACAGAGAACCTTTGTCTAAGCAGTGATACATGGTTGCAATGTGAGATGCTGTCACCAAAAGGAAGAGAGAGAGAGAGAGAGAGAGAGAGAGAGAGAGAGAGAGAGAGAGAGAGAGCGCAAGAACAACTGTAGCATGAATTTTACTTGGTATTAATAATAAAACCCCAGAGTCAGATATAGGGTTAATGCTGGAAGATCAGAGAAGCAGAGTGGCTAGTCACTAGAGAGTTCTTACCTCTATTAATGCAGACTGAAGGAGCGATCCTGTCCTCGGACTGCCTTCTCAGACTGACTGCATCCTCAGACTGACTGCTTCAGACTGCTGCCGCAGACTGTACTGGACTCCTGTCTCCTTCCGCCTAATATTCTTCCCCTCCACCCAGCCATATCCCTGCTGTCTCCACCTCCCTAGTGCTGGGATTAAAAGAATGGGATCACCTTTGTGTGAGCTCCGTTTCTCTTTTAGACTAGATCAGTTTTGTGCAGCCCAAGATAACCTTGGGCTAACAGCAATCGGTCTGCCTCTGTCTCCAGAGTCCTGGGATTAAAGGTGTGTGCCACCACTGCCTGGCCTCTAGTGGCTTAGCTCTATACTCTGATCATCAGACAAGCTTTACTTGTTAAACCCAAACAAAATATCACCACAAACTCTTAACAGATGTTTCTCTTAAAAGGAGATGCAGCCAGCTAACTGCTGGGCTTTGGCTGTCACTGATATAGACTTTCCTCTATGATAGTAAAAATCTTTCCAATTAGACAGCAGCAAGGCTTGCACGACCCTATGAGTTCTCTGGGAGCTGCTGAGACACGTGCTTTAAATAGTCGTTATGGGCTAAGGACACCGCACGATTGGCAGAGTGCTTGCCTAGCATACAGGAAACCCTGGGTTCAATGGACAGTGCCACGTAAAACTGGGTGTGGTGGCACGCACGTCTCATCCCACCCTTGGGAAGTGGAAGCAGGAGGGTAAAAAGTTCAAGGACAGAACAAGTTCAAGGGAAGTCTGAGATGCATGAGACCCCATCTCAAAAAAAAAAAAAAAAGTTGAAATGATAACTTTTGCACAGGTTACATTTTGCCTCAAGAACAAAAAGGAGTTCTTTATTTATCAATAGGACTAATCCCCAGAATACTTGTTAAGTAACATCAAAAGCACTTCTCTGATACAGAACTACAGACACAGGCTATCATCCATATCTCGTTTACCATAATGCCCTTATTAATACGGCTTAGCGTCCTGGGAAGACAGGCAGAGACACAGACCTACACCCGAGCCACCTTAAACTCAAGCCAAACTTTCTTCCCATGCAAGTGTGGAGCAGCACTTGCCAATGGCCTTTCTGTACAAGTCAGGTTGGTTCCCCTGATCCCGGGCTCCACACAGGCAGCTCTGGGCTGAGCTTTGCATCCCCGTCTCCTGTGCCCAGTTATAACTGCTGAGCAGGGGGCCTGGGCAAGCTCCCCAGTACAAAGAGACTCTGCATCATGTGCATTCCTCCAAGGCTGGACCCCCCCCTCCCCTGCCCCCCATGCTCCCAGTCAGTCAGCTTTATTCTGTTAAATGAGGCTCCTCCCTCTATGTTGAAGACCAAACCCCAGAACCATTAAGAGGCAGGGCCTTTGGGAGGGGATTAGAATTAAATAAAGTCCTGAGATAGGGTCCCCAGGGTGCAATTAAAGAAACTAGAACTGGCTCTCAACTATGTGAGGACTTGTTTGGAAGGCAGCTGCCTTCGGACCAGGAAGAGCCTTTGCCAGACATCAAGTCTGCAGTGCGTGTTTTTGGGCATCTAGCTTCTACTGCTGTGAGAAATGAAGTCTGTCCTTGAAGTCAGTCCATCTGCAGTCATGATGACAAAATACCTGAGACGAGCCACTTACAAAGCAGGAAGGTTAGTGTTGGCTCACGCTCCCAGCCCATGGTCTCTTGGTTCCGTTACTTTGTAACACTGAGTCTGTGCAGAGGTGAGACCTCATAGCAAGGGTGTGGCAGAAGAAACTGCTCAGTGCATGTAGTCAGGAAGCGGGGAGGTACAGAAAGGGGCCAGGTCACCTTCAAAGGCAAATGCCCCCCAATAACCTACCTTTTCTCTGTTAATCCCATGTCTTCAAAGTTCCACTACCTGCAGCGTGCGGGGAATCAAACCACAGTAACCGTAGATGGTGCCTAGGCTAGCTGTCCAAACCAATGGGGGTGGGACAGGAAGAAGGAGAAGGAGGGCGAGATACAAGGAGAGGGGAGTGAGATCAAGATTTTCAGGGTTACCTGTCTAGCTCAAGTGTGCAGCCAGCAGGAATTGAAAGCTTCCGATCTACCCTTTGGATCTAGGGAATCCCCAACTACCCCCTCCCTCATTGAGGGCATCCCACGGGTCAAGTACCATTTTTTATGTTAAAAGTTAGACATTTTCATCCAGCATCACCCCCCCCAAACACACCCCCTGCTGTTTTTAGTGCTCAGCTCAGAGGAAAACAAAACCGTCAAATGAGTTCCAGCACTAGAGGAATCGCCATCTGAGGAAAACTTCTCAAAGGACAGCATGAGCACTATATTTTATGGGTGAGTTCTGGGATTTTCCAAGGGTAATTTTGACCATATGTTTTCCTCAGGTCATGTGATGGCTTTAGCCTCTATCCCCCCCCCCCCCCCCCCCCCCCCCCCCCCCCCCCCCCCCCAGTTATGCGATTGCTCTCTAGCTGACAGCGGGGCCAACTTCTCTGTTCCAAGTTTCAATATTACTAGGAAGCAGTCGCGGCAAACTCCCCAATCCTCCGGCTCCCACAGTCTGTCTCCTAGCAATGTCAGAAGCTGCGGACATAATGCCTCACCACCATGACCGTCTAAACATGGGCTGAGCAAGGACAGCAACGACAGACTTGGGTGAGGGGAAGCCAAGGAGGCTTCAACCCTATGCAAGAACTATAGGAAACAGGGAAGAGCACACTGATTGGTTATCCAAAGCCAAGTGGCCAGTCCTGAAAGCATACATATGAGTAGCAACACACAGACTGAGCAGAGGTAGTTATGTACTTAGGAATATATGTGTATATACCTGGACGCAGGTAACATCAATTAATGAATAAAAGAGGCAGTGGACTGGAAAGAGAGTGAGGAACGGGTGTGTAGGAAGGTTTGGAGGAAGGAAAGAGAAAGGGGAAGATGGTGTGGTTAAATTACAATATAATCTAACAAAAACAAACACAAAAGATGCAGGGATAGCTGGATCACTCCTTCCTATCAAAGTTTGAGAGTCCTCAAACATCCTCACCTTCCCCTCCTGAAAGCCTACGCTGCTTACGTTTGTTACATGGGGGTGCCAGGGAGGTGTGCAGGTGCTCTGAGGGTGATGGCGAGCAAATCTCCCCCAGGCTGAGGCTTAGTAAGGTGACATGATCATCCTGTTACACGGCTGAGCTGGAGGGGTGGGGGTGCGGCTGGAATCTGAATCCCAAGTTTCACCCATTTCACCATTCGGGCTAAATCACTCTCATCAGCTTAGCTCACCTGTTTCTTCTTCCCCAGTGCTAATTTATGTCTTCTCTTTGCATCCAATTTAGTCCCTTCTACTCAGGCAGCTCCTTGCCTGCCAGTCCCTCTGGGGAGGCCTTAGGATGACTCCTGCCCAGAAATGAGCGCCTTCAATCTGAACACACGTGCCCAAGGCATTCCTCTGGGTCCTGAATCCACACCAGGACCTCGCCAGCCACCATCGCCAGCAGCTTCTCTACCGCGCCCCCTCCCCGACATTTTGAGCCTCTCTCTAGCCCCTTGCTGGAGCAAATGCTGCTTGCTTCCAGGGCTACCTGCAGCTCCCGTTATTTTCCTGTCATTGACTTCGTGCTGGGGTTTCTAACCACCCAATCTAACTTCCCTGCTCTCGTTTCTTTTTCTGCCCTTGGAATCTGAAGCATCTCCCTATTTACTACCATCTGCTACCTTAATTAATAGGCTGTTTACCTCCCCTGTAGGACCTTGCAGAGATTCTCTTGGACGCCATCCCTGATTCTGTAGAGTTGCAGGGCCCTCATTAGTCTTGGTTTATAATCCAGCCTTCAATCTATCTGACAGTTCGCATCTCCAAGCCAATTTGAATTACATTTTTTTTCTCGTAGGATTTTCATAAGGCACAAATACGCTTTATTCAAACCTGGAACAAATTACAGTTACAAGATTCCCTCTGTCCGGTCCTTTTATAATTTGAAAGGAACAAGAAAAGGGGGGTGGAGCAAAAAAGCATTAATCTGATTTGTTTGATATAAATTCACTGAGTTCTCTGCATTGAAGTCTCGGGATTTCATGGCAAGCAATTCTCTTTCTACATAACATAGTTGGGCACCTTCTGCCTCCCTCCTTGTCACCACCTTCCCCAGCAGACTTGCATTATACCCAGTGCAATCACACACAAATCTATGGCCAAGAAATAAATGCAGAAAGTGACTTTTTAAACCTAAACTGCCAATGCTCTTTACAGGCAAAGATGGTAACTTGTCTAGAAGAGGAAACAGCTTGTGATTAGACTCTTCGCTGTTGCCGAGCTGAGGAAGTATCTCAGCAGATAAACCACTTACTTACTAGACAAGTTTGAGGATTGATGTTTGGATCCCAAGACCCACAGAAAAGCCCAGCACGGTAGCATGGCCACTATTGCAAGTGTTCCTTACGATGCGGTTGTCCATGATCTTTCTTTCCAGGGTGAGTAAGGGGAGAAGAACAGGAGAGCATCTATCCAGATCCTTCTTGTGGATCAGACCCTGAGCGAAGGGGTCACCCGTGTGGTCACATGATGAGTTTAAACAGCCTTGTCCACGTCTCCTGAAGATCTGGACCAAGATCTCCAAACCTTGCTACTGTACGCGCTGGATAGGAGTTTGAGAACGGGACTCCCAAAGGCCTGCTGGGTATTTCTTTGGTGGCTAAGTGAATTTAGGAAACACCAGAATTTCAAAACACCCCAGACATATCCATCTCAGCACCTTTTTGTCTGCCATTTGTCAGATGTAATGCTCAAATGGCTTCAATAATTTGCCCAGCATCCTCAGACTGTGGAGCCATAGGCACAGCACCAAAGAAGCCTAAGGTCCCTGGAGCCCATGCCTCCTCCATGCCACCAAAGAGCCTCCATTGTGCTGGGAAGCCTTCCTTTTCTGTATAGTTTTCTTTCTTCAAAGATTTCTCAGCATCATTTTTATAAAATAAAAATGTCTCTCTGCACGCCCAAATGTCTTGGTTCACATCGAAGCTCACATTAGCTCTGCTCCTCATAGCCAAAATGCTGGACCGCCCACCTCCACAGCAAATGGACTCAGAGACAAAAGGAACGCGTCCAGCATTTGCCCAAGGAAAGGAGTAAAGTTCTCCTACCCACTACAGCACGGGGAAACTTGAAATTGATTGACAGCACGTTCCAGAAGCCTGAGACAAGCAGACCCATAGCGACTGAATGAAGAATGGTTTCTGCAGGGACTCCAGGGAGGAGGCGTGAGAAATAGTTGTTTAATGGGGACAGGAGTTTCTGATTAGGGGAAAGGGGAAGTTCTAGAAAGACATTGGGATTCAGGAGCTCATGCTTTGTTCTTTGCTTGCTCTAAAAAGCCACAGTTCTCTTTTATCAGGTCTCTGTGACCCGCAGCACAAGGACTCTGAGCAGTAAGGCCTAAGTCTGATCGCTAAGAAGTCTTCTGCCCCCACGTTTTGTTTCAGATAGACTCTTGCTATGTAGCCAGGCTGATATTCCTGCCTCAGCCTTCTAGACACTAGGATTACACGCATGCATCCCCTGCCTGCCTTCTGCTGCTACTGCTGTTGGTTTTTGTAGGTGGTGGTCTTTAAAAAGAAATGTGGTCAGCAAGATGACTCTGTGGATTAAAGTATTTGTCTCCTAAGCCTGATGACCAGAATTCAATCCTCAGAACACACATTAAGGTGGGAGGAGAAAACCAGCTCGCCAAAGTTGTCCTCTGACCTCCACACATGTGCTGTGGCATGTATATGTCCATATACACACATCATGCACACATAACAATAATAATAATAAATATTTTTAAGAAATGTTTAGCGCAGAGAGTAAGTGTCCACAGGAGCGCACCCTCAGTAGGTGTATCTACAGTACAACCCCTACACTAAGAAACACAGTGGAAGAGGGAACAGAAAGACCAACCAACATGGAGACAGAACTGTCTAGACGTGAGAGGGATACTGAATCCACGACATCTCCATAGCAGTGTTACCTAAGCAAGGCCTGGATAATGGCCACACTGACCAGCATCCCAGTACAGGTGGAGGACATGTCATATGGCCCCACCTCTCCATGAAAAGATACAGGCTGCTCAGGGAGGGAGAATCCGTTTTTTACCAGGGATGAGTTTCTTGAACCCCAAGTAGTCAGCCCTAAACACACACATAGAGAAACAACACTAAATAAACCCAATACAGTGGTATGTGTATGTGTGTGTCTGTGTGTGTGTGTGTGTGCATGTATAATAATTACACAAAAGGAAATCATAAATTCAAGAAGGCATTGCGGAGGAGCATGGGAAGTGCTAGAAGGGGAGAAAGGGAAGAGTGGAAATGATATAAATACGGTATTTATGTATGAAATACTCAAAACCACTAATTTTAAAAAATTATTTTTGAATTGTCATGTACATGGGTGTTTGGCTTTTATGTTTGTTCGTGCAGCATTTACATGCCTGCAGGGCATCAGATGTCCTGAGACGAGACAATTGTAAACCTCCATGTGGGTGTTGGGAATTGAGCCCAGGTCCTCTGGAAGAGCAGAGTGCTCTGAACCACTGAGCCGCCTCGCCAGCCCCAGAAATGTTTTTTTTTTCCTTAAGAACGAATAAATAAATGCAAACGTAAATCCTTTGACCCGGAGAACATCATCCCAAACCAGTTGGACCAAACGAAAAATTTCCATTTATAGACAAAGCATCTCATCTGATAAAAGGGGTAGCCTGGCTAACCAAGAAAATGCTAGCAACCTTTCAGGCTGTAGTCTTCCCATTCAAAGAGCAGATGAGAACCGGAGATAGGGCAAAGAGAACTGTGGAAAAAAATTGAAATAATTAATGTATGCCTTAGATTTGGCTGGAGGAGTTATTTATGAGCATTGTTGCTTCCTCTACATGATCAGTATCTTCAAGGAAAATGTGATTTTTTTCCCCCTTCAGATGAAAGCGGTTCCAGCAGGAGGCTATAAAGACTGAAGGCACGCAAAGCTTGTGAGACGGCACAGTCAAGGATGAGGCAGGGTCTGTTGTGTTTGAGTAGACATGTGCAACCCGCCCTTGAGTTTCTGCACAAGGGCTCCTGAGGTAAGAGAAATAAAGACCGTGATGGGGCCAGGGATACAGTTCCGTCAGAAAAGTTCTTGCCACCCAAGCACAAGGACCTGAGTTCAATCCCCAGCAAACATTCCAAGAGCTGGGTGAAGTGACAGGTACGCTTAATCCCATGGGTGGGGAAAGTGGAGGCAGGAGGATTATCCCCTGAGGATCCCCGACTAGCCAGCCTAGCCTTCTTGGTAAGTTCCAGGCCAGTAAGAAACCTTATCCCAGAAAACAATGTGGATGGTACCAGAAAAATGTAAGCCAAGGTTGTCCTCTGCCCTCTACGGACACGTACACATTCGTGTACACACACATACACACACACACACACACACACACTCACACCAGACCAGACCATGATGGTTTGGGACCGGGCTTCTGTGAGGGACAGACATCTATTCCCCTGCAGACAATGAGGTAGCCCTTACGCATCACCAGGAAAGGAAATGCCATTACATTCATCTTTGCCTGGAGTGAATTGACAATAGAATGGCTGAGAGCTCCAGAAAAGAGCTGGAGGCTGAGATGGACCCACGGAAGCGGTGGAATGGGGGCATGCCTTAAATAAACTGCAAGTTTTGTTAGACATACTTTCTTCCCTCTTTTAATAGTTAACCTGACCCCAGCTCAGGAATCCAAGATAGCAAGGCATCTATTGTGGCCCCGGGGAGAGCTCTGCAAACCCCAGGACCTTACAGCCTTGGCTGCAGCCATTGTCCCAGGGACTTGGGGCTGGCCCTTCCCTCTTGGCTCTCACAGCTCTCCAGACCCACACAGAGCTTATCTCCAGCACGAGACTCAAGGGTTTATGATTTTAAAACATAACTTAAGTAAGTCTCCATCTTATCTCGGAATGAGTTTCCCTCTCACTCAGCGTCCCAGCTGCTTCTTGCTGCTCAGCCAGGCTCCTGCAGAGATAAAAATACAACTCATTTAGGTAAATGATTAAATTGAGAGTTACAATATCACTGATTAGGTTTGAACAAAGAAGAGGGAAAAGAAAGCAAATTCTTTGAGAGGGTCAAGGAAGTGCCTGTCCTCCTATACGACCCCCAGGCAGCTCCCACCCTGAGTGACAAGGGTCTTCTGAGGGTTCCCTTGGGGGAACCTCCCCCACTCGGTGTCACTAGGGTCTCTGCTTCCAACCTCAGAACAACTAGCTATTGTCTCCTGAGTGTGCATGTGTTGGTGAGTGTGTTTGTGTCTGTGGGTTCCTTGGGATGTAGAAGGAACCTCCCGGATTCAAGCCTATGTCTTGAACCTACCAGTCCTGAAGGTGCTGGGGAAGAAGATGCAAGTTGTGTGAAGAGAATCAGCGTGACTACACATGGTGAATGATTTAGAATATGTAAGACTGGGTGTAATGAATGCAGGTAACAGGTAACGATAAAATAGCCACCAAGGTATATGATAGGTCAGCGTGGGGCACACTTGGGGTTAAGGAGAGAGGTACCTTGAGTACCCAATGTTATCCTTCGCAGAGGCCAGTCCTACATCTGCGTAAGACCAAGAGTCAGTGTCTCCTGAGAACAGAAACTCTGGGTACCACTCTTGCTATATCTTCATCCCAGCCCCGTGGCCCACAAATTCCCCAAGATACCAAAAGCAGGCTCCACCCCCTTACCTTAATTCTGGCATGATAGAAGAGGGAGGGAAACATCCTAGCGAACAAAAACTTGCTGGTCCATCAGAGCCATCCCCCAGCAATCACCACAGCTTCCCACTCACCCCATCTTTAGTTGAATTCCTAGTCACAGGAAGCCCCAAGGAGCCGGGACAGAAGAGCTAAGCATCCTCCAAATCCTCACTGAGAGTATAGGAGGCCATGGAAAGTAATGTCATTGTTCTTGCTTCATTTTACCCTAGAGCCCAGCCCTGTGCTACTGATGAAGATGGTCAAGGAGATAGGCCCTCACTCAACAAAGCCAGCATCATTCGATTCTCCTTAATAATTGGTCACACCACCAGAATGGCACCACAGCCCTCCACCACTGTAGAGGCTAGGATGCTAAGTTTATGAGACAGATCCCAGAAGATATGGTGTCTAGGGGAACAATGCTTTGCAGGAACCATGTGTCAGGAGAATGATGTGTAAGGGAAACCAGGTTAGAGTGTAGAACAGTCCTGTGTGGTGGCCCAGTCAGAACCCTGGTCTGGAGGGTTCCGTTTGACCCACACAAACCCTCCAACCACACAGGGCCCCTGATCATGATTCAGCCTGACCGTAGCCTTTGAGGTTTTGTTCGATGTTTTTTTTTTAGCACAATGTTTTCCATGGCCTTTTCATTTTGCTCTATGTTTAGAAAAAAAAATTAGACGATACCTTAACATTCCATGTCCCCCTTTATTAAAACTGGCATTGAAGTGGTACTTTTACAATGAACATGCCAATATGGAGTAATAACTGTTAGCTAAAGCCTATTGTTTTCACTAGAGTATAGTCTTGGTACTATATATTCTGTGGGTTTTGGCAAATGGATGATAACATATATCCATCCTTATATGATTGTATAGAAAAACCCCAACCTTAAAATCCCCATGTTCTACCTTGTCATCCTCTCTGCCCCTACACTGGCAGAACTATGTTTTTATATCCAATTTTGCTGGGCGAAATATATAGTCTCCTTTTTCCTCTTTAAAAAGGGATGTTGATTGGCTCAGGTGGGATCATCATAAAGCAGAGCTCACAGAGTTTCACCAGGCCCAGTCAGAGGCATTCAATCCCTATTCCCCCAATCTCTGAGTAGAATGCAAGACTCCCCGATCCCTGCTGTAACTCTCTCCAGGATTCTGCACAGAGCTAAGCTCAGTGGGTGCTCTGGTCTGGCCAAAGAGGGTGAGGGCAGTGGGTGGAGGCATCATTTGCACCCTTGCTTGTGAGTGAGTGGGTTGGGGGCAGGTGACATCCAAGTTAGGCTGAACTGAACGGGAGAGAAAGTGTGGGTGTGCCGTGGGAGCTTGAGAGAAGACAGGGCATAGCAATGCCAAGCAACCATTCTCAAAGCGTCACCAAGGTATCCCCTGGGGGCTCCCAGGGCCCTTGCCAGGCCTCATGAGTTTATGGTTTTCATAGAAATACTATGTAATACCATCCATTCTCATTCTTGAAACAACATATGAACAAATTCTCTGTCTATATGATATGTCGTCTCACAACAGATTAAATACATAAGCAGTTATAGCATCCCAGATGTCTTCTGTTAAAGCAGACAATAAAGAACTTCTCAAAAAGTTAAAAAAATCCTTTTAAACATATTTTTATTATATCTATGTATTTTATATGCACACATATGTGTGCATGTGGCTATGTACATGACAGGTGCACCTGTGGAGATCAGAGAACAAGGTGTTTGGAGGTATTGAACTCGGGTTGTAAGCCTTGGTGACAAGATCCTTTATCGACTGAATCGTCTTGCCCACTGTTTATAAGAGTTCAAATGCAGCTGAGAAGAAGTGGTGGTCCAAGTCTTTCTGCAGGACAGACTACCCGCTGGCAGACATCTGGGTGCACATCACATACAGCCATGCACACAGGTCCATAGTGAGCAAAGGCTCCCAGGGAGAGATGCTTTCCTACGAACATGAACGCAATTACCACCCAACTCAGGCTTTTCCAGTAGCCGTGCTACCATTAGCCGGAATTGGGTATATCATAAACATACTGTTACCAGCTGCCTTCTGGGCTGTACCTCATCCTTGTCTGTTCGTCTCATCCCAGACCCACTGGTCTCCACTCATTCATTGATTGTTCAGGTCCTGCTTATTGATTCAAGCCCTGTGTAATCAGAAGCCTAGAGGGCACCACAGAGATGCTAGGAGACTGGGTCCTTTGCCCTGGCAGGTGTGCCCTGCGGTGGAACATTGTAGAACGTTGTTTCATCATTAAACATGGTAAAGATTTCAACTCCCTATCTCAAATGGGAAGGAAGTGGGAGGAAGCCAAGTCCCAGTGCCTCTCACCCACCCTCACACTGCTGAAGGTGAGGCAGGCCTCCCGGCAACATCCTAGACTTTTCCCCTGTTTCCTCTGCTAGTACTCCTGGAAATTGCCAGCTCCAGAGAACTGGAGCACAGCTTTCCTTACAACACTCCCTTCTCACATGTCCATGCCCAGCTTCGACAGCACTGTGGTTGTCCCATTGATCCACAACCCCAGCTCCCGAAATGCCTCAGCTTGCTCTGAGAAAATCAAGCCCCTGAGTCTCCCCTGACCCACACTGGCCTCCTCCAGTCTCCCTGTACCCTTCCTGCATTCTGCTATTCTGGATGTACCAAGGCTCCACAGTCCCGCTCCTTCCCTTCACAGCCCGCATACCTTAGAGACAACAGCAGCTCTCAGAGTTCAGCTAGGTGGCCAGGCTGGCCTGGGTGAGGGACACTCACGAGGGCAGGTCAACAGGGCTTTGTTAGAACAGAGATAACCCTCCTGATAGAGAGCATCCTCGCTATCTATCTAATCAGCGGGTTTCCCAGGCCTTTCCCTTGGACTGTGTTTGCATTTGTAAAAGAAAAGAGCCCAGAGCCAAGGATGCTACATTCTTTTCCTTGTTTCCTTTTCCTTTTCTTCTTTTTATCCTAACGATTAGGCCTGGGCATAGTGAATCACTTTTTTTTTTAATTTTATTTTAATCAAATGGATGTATCCAAGATCCTCAGAGTATGCTAAGTGGCCCAGGCTGAACCAATCTCCTGAGCCGGCCCCAGGCTGCACTCCACACTATCTGTGTAGCAGGGGCTCCTGGGACCTGCCTGGAAAAGGCTGCCAAAGTGTGCAGGGGAGCAGGGCAGGCCTCTGTGCTGGGGCGTGGAGGATGACAAGCATAGCTAACAGGGCTGCCAGACAGCAGAGGGCCCAGGCCCAGGTGGGGAGGCCACGGCTAAGAAAATGTTTTGAGTCCTCCTCCTCTCTTGCAGACTTTTTAGCCAAGGCAAGAGTGTGAGAACACACAGGAACCCAGGAAGCACAGGAGCCCTCTTCCCTGCAATATGTGTTCTGCTAACACCTGGATCTTAAAAACACCTACCAGAGACGAAAAGAGGAAGATCCTCGCTCGGCCCTTGTCTGTTTGCACACGCATGTGGACGCACGCACGTGCGCGGGCACACACGCGCGCGCGCGCGCACTCACACATACCCTCGTGTGTGCACACTTGCACTAATTCCCACTGGCTTTCTTCTGAGGCTCCATTCTTCAGGTCTTCTATTACGACCGTTTTCTACTCACATTCCTTATTCTCGGGTCACAGATGGAAGCTTGGGTTTAAAGAGAGGAGACGTCTGAGTCCCTGAGGTAGCGCCATTCCCTGCAGTCCTTTGCTGGGGTTAATTAATTTCTCCTCCCTATTGGTTGTGCATTCCCTCAGGGTGGTGTTAGGTCTCAAACCTAAGACAAACGTCACTCCGTGCCCGTGGCTCCTCCCAGTACTCCTGGCCCCGCCCCCTAAACCTCTCCCACCCAGGGGCTGGGTTTCCGCCGCCCCCCTCCCCCCAGTCCCACTCCCCTAGCCTGATTCTTTTGTAAGTAACTCAGTCATTTTGGCAATGCCAAGTCTCTTGGTTGGTGGCTCCCCTATTGCTCACCTTCCTCCTCTGTCCTCTCACGGTCCGGGTTAGTCTGGCGGCCATGTTCAGCCTGGACTCTTCCTTCTGCCTGCTTTCTTCCTTCATCTACAGTCAAATTCTCCGTACTTTAGGAGTAGTGGTGTCCTCCTCCTTTGATTTGTGTTTTCATCCAGGTAGTGTGTAGATTTCCTGAGTCCTGGTGGAACCACACACCTAGCAGCCGCTTAATAAACGGGGGTTAATAGCCTGACTACCCGTAAGGAGAGATGATAGAAGAGTGGGGGCGGGGTGTGGGGGGAGGTACACCCTCGGGGAAATTTACAGAACCTGTGTGTTCTTTCGGCGGGTTGTCAATCAAAGGCACAGCCTTGGTTTCCCGCTCTAAAGTAATAATTTGCTTGGACCTAAGACCCCGGTTTTCTTCTCTCTCCTTCCTCATCTTGGGAGCACTTCCTGGCAGCCAAGAAGAGCTTGGTTGGCTCCTAACTTGAACTCCAGCACTTCCTGCAGGGGGAGGGGGTCTCATAATTGCTGCCCACAGCTCCCCAGGGCCAGCCTTGGCTGGTCCCCAAAGACCTCAGGCAAACAGGACTGGGGTTTCAGAGGCCTGCATCCCAAGCCCTGCACTGAAGGAGGAAGCAGGGCTTCAGTTTCCTGGATCAGCATCTTTGTGACCACTAGCCTGCTGAACCAAGCCGCCTCTCAGCATGGTGGTCAGCTCTACACAGGCTGATGTTCTCAGGCCTGTGCCACTCAACAGAGTGCCCTTGGCTCTAAGATGTTCAAGAGAGGTGTACCACAGAGAGAACCTCAGCAGCCTCCCAGGTGCCTGGGCAATTCCAGCACCACAGACATTTCCGGCTTGCTGGCCCTTCAACCCACATCCCCTCTCTTCCCCTCTCTCTAAGAAGCACCGTTCTGATTTCCTTCTGAGGAATGAGCCCTGTGCCACTTGGACACAGTCTAATGGGACCACCATCATTCAGGACGTGTGCCTTCCTGCAGAGCCCCCAGCAGAGTGCGCATGCTCTCCCAGGAACCTGAGGTATAGGCAGAACGAAGGCAGGTAGTCGCTGCTGCCCCTATTCTAGCAGCGTCTCTGTGGCCACATTCCATCTGCTTCCACCAAGGGTATTTCTCTGGACAACCAGGTCTCCACGCGTTTGCCCTGACACACCAGCCTGCTCTCTTACCCTTCCAGCTGCTGCCACATTTTTCTACTTCCCATTCTGTTGCACATAACCTGAAAGCCCCAAACTGCCACACCTACATCCTGGGGCAAAGGCAAGGTGATCAGTCATCTTGTTGCCCCTCGTGCCATAGTGGTAGGCTCCAACTGTGGCAAGGCCAAAGCTCCAGGCCTGACACCACCTCTGTCTGAGGACCCCATTGCCCTAAACTTGTTTCCTCATCTCTAGAATGGTAATGTTTTCTAGCCTTGTGGCAATGGGGTGTGTGTTGATAGAATACACAGAGGATGCTTCCTTGTTATCAGGAGTGGCTGGTGGGGGCTGGGGACACAGTCCAAAGCTCCAGAGTAGTCAGGAGTAGCTGACAGGGGTCCAGGGTAGAGTCCTGATAGAAACATTCTCCTTGCTCACCACCCATTCATTCCAGGAGGCATCTGAGAACCCCAATCAGCGTCCTGCTGATCAAACACACCAGAGTCACCTCAGTGCTTTTTTGGCTGTGCAGAAATCTGGGGTGTCCAAGCCCAGCCTCCCAAGGCCCCGTTCAGGAAAAGGCTTCTTGAAATAAGAGGAGGTTGGCTGCCAAGTTGAAACAGCACATAAACCTTAGAACCCACAGATTTGAGGGAATTCTAATCTTGGCCCAAACTGGCAGAAGGAGGGGTGTGGGGGAGGGGAGGATGAGTCAGAGATTCCACCCCTCCGAGGGGGCAGCCTAATATGGCGTTGGGAAGCCAAGAGAGACAACTTAGGTATGCCTGGATTTTCAGACTGGAGCCATGACTCTGGCCAGGGACCAGCTGTGCACCCCCACACGCGTGCGCACACCTACCTCTCAGAGGCTCGGAGCAGAGCTTTAGGACAGGGGATGAGTCAAAACGGAGGCCCAGAGCAGCTTGGAAGAAGCCAGAAACTCACGCATGAAGTGACAGCAGCCAGCCTTCACCCAGAATGCACTGGGGCTCGGTCCCGTGTAGCCCTGTGTTTTGGGGGCATAGTAAAGCCCTTGGCTGACTCTCAGGTCTCCAAAATGTGGTTGCCTTAGGATCTGTCTCCAAGGACCTCTCAGCATATGAATGTCAACATGAAGAGCGGAGAGCCTCCAAGGCTGAGACTTCAGCTCCTACCATAACTCTATAGGTTACAGAAACACAAGTTCAAGATGGCTCTTGAAGGAGTTGGTGAGAACTTACTTGGCTTTGTGTGGTCCTGGCTACCTCCTCACTAGCCAGTTGACTGTGGGCATAGGTTTAGGCCATCTGCAAATGAAAGGGCGTGGAGAAGTGGTCCTCACAGCCAAGGTTACTAAGAGTCTTCTGGAAGGAGCTGGCTCAACCGACTGGGGAGGAGCCTAAGAATCTGCATATCCAACCAGTCCCTCGGGTTAAATTAAGAGGGGGGAAAGAATGCTTTATCTTATCGCCACATCCCAAGTCCTCTAATTAGACCAACTTAGATCACAGGCCCCTTCTGGCCAATAGTTACATAGCCACCTTTGCGGTAATAGACCAGGCCTATTAGGTCCTGGGCTCCATCCCTGGAGACAGGATTAATCAGCATCCCCAGAAACAGATCACACAGCAGTGGGGCTGTTGGGATGAGTCAGGGGACAGAATTATACCTGAAAGGTGAGCAGTAATTACCCATGGGGTGGGGCGATGGCAGAGCCATAATGGAGACCAAGGAGGCTCTGCTCTCTCCAGCACACCTGGCCATTTCTGTTTGGACCCTCTGTTGAAGAGCTCAGATGGTGGTGGTGTTTGCTGAATGTAGGCTGAATGTAGGCTTCTGGTGAGTGAGGGAAAACTCTAGAGAAACACCTTGTTCTCCTTCAGCAGGGACTACACCTAACCATCACAGACCAAAGGATTGTATCTATCCCAGTACTTGAAGGAAGGATGCAATAATAGGTATTTCTGCAGAAAACTTCAGTAACACTCTCTGGTCACCTGTGTGTTCCCTGTATCAACCTGTGCTCTGTAATGAATATACAGAAAACTATAATGTGGTCTTCAACACGAAGACATTTATTATTTTTTTTTCTAAGAAAATGTGAACAAGCATCTACCTCCCCCAGAGGGGGCATCAACGTCAGACCAAAGTACAATTGCCCTAAAGCCCATCTTGGCAAACCAACAAGTTTATTTGGCCTTGGTAAAGGGTTACTACCACGAGAGTGAGCGACCCTAAATCAACAGCACCAGTAAGGAGCCTTACCCAGCACAGATGACAACTTCCCCATAGCTGTAACGGCGGAAGTGCCTCTTCAGCTCATCTTTCATACTCTACACATACCATCTCCTGCCAGGAGCATGAGATCGAGTACAGCTGGGGCAGAATTACATACAGCTGGGAGGGACATGGAAGAAGAAGCATGTGGAATTGATGGTGGCACTCTAATGACCCTCCTCTAGCATCTCCTTCTATAAGGGAACATCAGCAGGCCTCATCTTGAGGGTCTTCTCCGGAAGACATTGTTCTACAACAATTTGATACATGAAGTCTGTGTCTGACCTCAGAGAGACTCCTGAAGAATGAAGACAATAAAAAATGATAATAATAATAATAATAATAAGATGATGATGATGATGATGATGCTGTAGTTGGTGGTGATGTTAATATGCCTCTTTCTTTGTCCTTGGGGACTGGCACTTCCTTTTAGGTGCCTGTTGGGATCAAAGGTTCACATGTGCAGTGATTTCCTCTAAAACAGGCCAATGATTTGCCTGAGCCTTCCAGACTGAGCCTGCACTGACTCATCCAAGTCTGCTAGCTGAGGAGCTGAAGAACCTAGAGACTTAGCATTTGGTCCACAGTCCTAGGTGTCAATCCTGGACCAGGAGTGGCTCTCAAGTTTAAATCTTAATTGTATTCAAAGATGATCAGAGTGCTTGACTCGAGCCTCATTTACCAGAAAAAGGAATCATGTTAGACTTTAATCTGCATGGAAAGTCTGAGCTCAAGACGTCTGAATTCAATGAAACAAGGTCATGTGACCTTATATAAGCCCTGTTCCCCATCTGTGCTTCCATTTTCTCATCAGCAAACGTAAGCATTTATCTCTCATAGGTGGCTGAGAATATTGGAATGTATAGAGCACCTAATGCTTTCCAGATATCTGAGAAGTACTAATAAAGATTAGCAATGATCATTTGACTCAGATGACATAGATTAAGCCCCTCCTATAGGTCATAAGAAATCAGATTAGTTGCACATTCACAACCTTGTCCTCCATGGAGCCATAGTCTTGCAGAAGAAAAGACTCAAAGAAAAATAGTCCACAACACATGCTATCACTGAGCTTTGCATGAAACAGGAACTTTGCCTAGAAGAGAGCAGGAAAGACCTTGGAAGGGTAGAGTGCCCAACAAAGGCCTTGACTCTTGCCACAGGAGGGTGTTGGGAGGGGAAAACAAGAGGGAGTGAACAGAGATGTGTTATGAACAGGCCTGCTTGCCCATGGGGTGATGGATTCGGGGCAAGAGGAAGGTGCATTTCTGAAGGGGAAGGATATGTCAAGCCTGGAAAATTGGTTGTATAGCAAGCATTGATTTAGGCTTTGCCCTGAGGCAGCAAGGGGCAACAGTAGTTTTTAAACAAGAGAATAGAATGGGACTGTAGGATTTAAACAACAACAACAACAAAACAAAACAAACCTGAAAGTAGTAACAGAGCGGGAAAGTAGGGCGGAGAGGAAGGGATGAGGGAGGCTAAGCCAATTAGGAAGCTGAGCCCAGGCCGTATACCACAAGGATACAGGCGAGACCGGATAATGGAGATGGGAAAGATGGCCTGGGCTTAGCACATTTTGTAGGAGGATAGACAGGAAGTGGTGGTCAACTGAATATTAAACAGAGAGAGCAGGGGAGGGGATGATAAGTCTCTAGCTTAGGAGGTGGGGAAGACATCTTGACAGGTTAGAAAGTTCAAGAAATAGGAGCTGTTTGAATGAAGCCCATGGACAAATATCAGGAACCATTATGTGTCCTGCAGGCCACCACTTCACACTTAGTACATCCTGTTTCTTTAAAACAGTAAGTCACTGCAGGACATGGAGTCTGCTTTCAAATATTTCCCTGAGAACGCCTCCAAGAGACCAGGAGCTCCATTTTCTGATCATTCCATCCAGATTGTTACAAATGCATCCCTAGGCTCACTCAGAGAACAAATAAAACACAGCTACAAATGCAGACCACACCTCACAGAGGGCTGACGCATGCCCAGATAGTCTCCTCAGCTACCATTAATTAATGCACTTAAGAAACAGCTACTTTAAGACTCTGCCAAAGTCCAGTGTGTGTCTTCAGTGCAAAGGCGAGTTCTCCTTTCCGTAACCCTGTCCTCATAAGGAAAAAGAGAGAGAGAGGAGAAAATACCAACCTTAACCATGGAATAAATCGAGGGGGTGATGGCTTTAAAATAAGAGGCTGGAAGAATGGCACACTGTGAAATCCCAAACCCCAGGCAGGGTCTAGGGAGCCGCAAACCACACGGATTTGAACTTCAAGAGGAGACGATGTTTTCAAGGGCCTGGAAATAAAGAGTCCCAGGTTCAGCAGGGGAAGGACGAATTCTCATCCAAAACGCATCTTTATGGCTGGGCTTTGGGGCCCGGAAAGTGTTCTTCATGGAAATGCTGAGCAGTCTCCCCATGTCCTACACCAGAGCAGTTTCAGCTCTGAAAAAATCATACTTTCCCCTGCAACTAGGTCATCAGGGTGGGAGGCAGGAGAGTCCTGGGGAGTTTGCGTTTTTTCCAGGATGTTAAAGAAAGAACTGCATTATAGACAGGGATGTCTGTTTGTTTTTAATGCATTTATTCTTTCACAATTTCATACATATATACGAGATTTACTATGATCACAACGTCCTCCCCATTGCCCTCTCTCATTCCCTCCCCATCGCCCTCTCTCATTCCCTCCCCATCACCCTCTCCCACTCCCTCCCCCATCACCCTCTCCCACTCCCTCCCCCATCA
>NW_026068042.1:3349181-3366028 GCF_014885135.2 Alexandromys fortis
TTCCCTCCCCATCACCCTCTCTCATTCCCTCCCCACTCAGAGAGCCTCTTCTTCTGCCCACCAAGCCCTGTCCCCTTTTATGTCTTATCTTTTTGTTTTGTTTGTGGTCCACTGCATTGAACTAGGGTTTCTTGCTTGAGCATGAGGGGTTTTTCTACTTGAATAGGGACAGTTTACCAGGGGCTGTGCTATTGAAGACTACGACTGCCTCTTCACCATCAACCACTAACTATCAATATAACTCCTTGAGGGGAAATAGAGCCCAACAAGTCCCTCCTTATCTGTAATGAGATGTTGATGGAGCCCGTATTGTTCAGATGGCCACTGCTGTTCTAGGTTCATGTGTACAACAACCATCCCAGTGAACCTGAGGTTTCTCACTGACTTTGCTTCTATCTGAAGCCCAGAAAACTACTTGTGAGAAAGAAAAGACAACCAGACAAAAATCTCTTCTTGTCCAGATGTCATTTGTGAGCCCTATATCATCAAAGACCTTGGACCACTAAGCTCCACTCAGGAGTGAATGGCTCAAATGTTCACAAAGACCAGAAGACACTTCCAGGAGTGAGGTCAGCTGACTATGTGGGCATTGACCAGATGAGACGTTATATCCAGTCTAAAAGGAATAATGTCTTCCACACACCCAAGGATTGTGACTGAAAGGAAAAGTGAGCCAAAGGCACCAGCATTGAAATTTCTAAAAGACTCCTTGAAATATGCACAATCTCTTGAAGGCCTCTAAATTTTAACATTGAGAACAAGTTCCAAAATATCTTAGACACAACACGGGCCAAACAAAGCATAGCACACTGGCGCCCTTCAAGATCTGGGCTCTGTTGCCTCCCAATGTTATCAAGACAGAATTTCAACACGTCAGTGGAAGGAAAGAGAGACCTTGCAGCATGCAGAATCAGGGTGCAGCCAGCTCCCAGCCTGAGTCCCTTCTGCAGCTCATCTACCCACCGATACCTATGTAGCTCTGTCTCAGTTTCTCAGTCTATGAGGAGAGGGGAAGAGGCAAGGCAGACATCAAGTACTGTCTTCAGCCAGTATTCTCTACCCATGGTTAGTAGACCCATTCACTAAATAATGCATTTTCTGCAAAGCAGAGAAGCTCTTTAGCTTTTGATGGCTCAAGAATTCAGGTAAATGGAGCACTGGGTACAATGTTCCAAGTCTTCGGTGATGGGTCATGAAGATTCTCGCTAAAGTGGTTGAAAGTGCGTAGAGGTGATGAAGTCACACCATGTGAGATACATGTTTGCATAGGTATCAGACCTTAGCTGTATCTTTCATCATTATCTCTACAAGAGGCTCAGAAGGTAGGGACTTTAGCAATATCTTTATCTACATTTGGAAAAGGAGGAACTGGAGGCTCAGAAGGGCCAAGCCAGGCAGGTCAAAACAGGAGAAACAAGAAGAACATGAAGAAATGTAAACTGTTTCTTATTTACAACTGAATCAGGTCTGGTTATTTTCCGGTTTTATTATTGGTTAGTATACTCGAGAAACTTCCACTTTAAGATTGACTTGGTTACTAAGTGAGGTCGCTAAGAGGGAGAGGGAGAGAAAGAAATCATGGAACAAATATAGGAGACAGTAGCTTTAAAAAGTCACTAGAAAATACTCATAGATCTGTAAGCGGAGTCTGCTCATTCGTTTCCCGACTGCTCAGACCCAAATAATCACACAGAAACTATGTTAATTATAACACTGTTTGGTTAATAGCCTAGGTGTCTTTCTAGCTAGCTCTTATATCTTAAATTAGCCCATTTCTATTAATCTATGTATCACAGTGAGGCTGTGGCCTACCAATAAGGTTCCAGTGTCTGTCTCCTTCAGCAGCTACATGGCGTTGCTCTGACTCTGCCTACTCTCTCTCTCTATTTATCTCTGTTTGGATTTCCCATCTGGCTTTACTCTGCTAAGCCATTGGCAGAAACAGCTTTATTCAGTAGCCAATAAAAGCAACACATATACAGAAGGACCTCCCACATTATAAATCATTGCCTAGCACAGTGGTCACTGGAGAGGCTCCACTGACACTTGATGGGAAGAGATACAGAGATCAACATTAGGCACAGACAGAGAGTGTCCAAATCAGATCTCTATCAGGTCCTTCCCCTTGGAGCTCAGGGAAACCCCACAGAAGAGGGAGAGGAAGAATTGTAGGAGCCAGAGAACACAGCCCACAGAATCAACTAAGCAGGGCTTATAGGGGCTCAAAGAGACTGAAATGGCAA
This sequence comes from Alexandromys fortis, assembly GCF_014885135.2. NCBI lineage: Eukaryota > Metazoa > Chordata > Mammalia > Rodentia > Cricetidae > Alexandromys > Alexandromys fortis. Next base: position 3,351,425 of record NW_026068042.1, read on the forward strand.
TCAGGGAGCCTGCATGGGTCTGAGCTAGGTCCTCTGCAAATATGTTATGGTTGTTAGCTTAATGTTCTTGTGGGATCCCTAACAGTGGGAGTAGGGGTGTCTCTGACTCTTTCACCTGCTCCTGGGACCCTTTTTCTTCTACCACGTTGCCTCACCCAGCCTCGATAAGACAGTTTGTGCCTAGACTTATTGCAACTTGTTATGCTGTGTCCAGGTGATAACCTTGGGAGGCTTGCTCTTTTCTGAAAGGAAATAGAGGAGGGGTGGATCTAGGGAAGGGGTGTGGTGGGAGTGGGGAGAGCTCCTGTCTGCCCTTAGCCTATGCACTGTGTCCCAGGAATCTATACCCTCAAGCAAAATCTTGAAGGGAACTTAAATCTGGGCCATGGTGCCCTTCCCATGGTCCATAGTTGGCCATTTTCTTTATTGGTACAGGATCTCATTCTGTAGGCCAGACTGACCTTGAACCCTCTGTCTCCTTGCCTCAATGTGGTGGCAGATGAGTGTCACTACACCCAACCTAGAAACTCCTCTGTTATATTTGTCCATTTGCTTGTTTTGCAGCCCTAAAGATGAACCCAGGTCCTTGCAACTGAGCTATGTCCCCAGCTGATCTACTCAGATTCCTTGTTTACACACACCTATAAATCAGACCCCTTACCAGGGATTTTTCAAGGTTACCCGAGAACAGCCATTTAGAAAGCTGTGCTAGGGTTGTGATCTTGCCCTAATGCTATGCCTGAGAAACCTGGCAGCACAGGGCCTGAGTGTTTCATCAGGGTCACCTGGATGGTGGGGGTTGAGGTAGGTTTTTGAAGAACAACTTTCAGACTTCACTGATGCTGAGATTCCTGGCTATTGTACCCTCTCTTCTCAGTCTTAGAAAGTGAAGGGTCTCCTTGCACCCCACACAGTGTGTGTCTGATGAAGGAGGTAAATGTTAGCCTTGAAGCCAGTAGTGGCTCAAAAGCTACCCCGCTGGTCTGGGAGTGCTCATAGCTCATGCATTCGTCTGTTTGGAAACCTAGCTTGTGTATCTTCAGTGGATAATATCCAGGGCTAAACATGACAACAGGACAAAAGGCGAGACAGAGCACAGTTCCAGCTTCTGTGGTGTAATTCTGGGAAGTTGTCATGAGTAAACTGAGCTCATTGAAAAGCTGGCTCTGGAAGTGGGGTTGCCCTCCCATCCTTCAGCCCCATCCATGTTTGTCTCAGTGTGTCTTCCACAGCCTCTTGTCTAGGGACGGGCTTCCCCTCTGTGACAGGGAGGAGAAAGAACATCAAAAGAGCCCCCAAAATAAAAAACATCTCTTTACGAACAGCTAAAAGTGAAATATTTCCAACATGGGCTACTAGTTTTTATCCCACGGTATAAAGATACCTCCAGCGGGTCAGGGAAGCTCAAAGTTCAGCCACGGAAGCTCATCTGTGGAGGGAAAACTCCATCATGAAATCCAGTTGGATTTTGCTGGCTATTGTAAGTGCTTGATAGGATGCTTTGTCTCTCTCTGTTGCTGTTTGCTCTTTGACTTGGAGGATGTCTTGCCCAAGGGGACATGATGTCACTATGTTTGGGGGCTCTCTGTTGGGATCCTCAGATGATTGCCTCAATGGGCTTCCTCAGTTGATTTTTACAGGAGGCTTTAGGTCCCTGACTTGATGATGTCTTTCTATCCATCATCTATCAAACTACCTCTTGCTATTTAGTTTTTCACTTCGGCTTGCTATATACTTAATAAACTCGCCCACTCAAAACTGCAAGCATGACCATTGTAGACTGGTTCTGGGCTACGTAGAAAAAGCAATACTGAGTTGAGTACACCACACCTTTCCATCATCACCAAAGTCACACATTGACACTCCAACCCCTAATGTGAACATAGGCTTTGGAGACAGGACTGCACTAAGGTTGAAAAGGGTCTGAGCAGGCGGGACCTTATCTTAGTTCCTCTTTCTTTAGCTGTAATAAAATGTCATGGCAAAAGCGACTTAAGTTGAAGGGTTCATTTGACTTATAGTATACGGGTCGAGCTGCAGGATTTTGAGGTAATTCGTCAAGTTGTGTCCACAGGTAGGAAGCAAAAAATGAAGAACATCCATGTTCAGCTAGCTGCTCTCCTTTTTATGCAATCTAGGACCCAGCCCTAGGGAATGGTGCCACCTGTTTGAGGGCGGGTCTTCCTACCTTAATTAATCTAGTCAAGATGACCCCTTACAGGTGTGTCCCGAGATCTGTCTCCTAGGAGATTTTAGATCCTGTCAAAATGATACTATTAGACATCATAGGCTTTATCCAGTAGGATTGGGTTCCCATAGGAAGAGTCTCTCTCTCTGTCTCTCTCTCTCTCTCTCTCTCTCTCTCTCTCTCTCTCTCTCTCTCTCCTCTAATGTTCCCCCCTCTCTGCCATTACGACTGAGCACCACAGAAAGAACACACACGGACTCAGAAACATATGCCCATCTGTGAGCCAGGAAGAGAGCCCTCAGCAGACCCCACCAGGCTGCTCCCTGACCTTGGACTTCTAGCTTACAAAACTGTATGAAAATAAGCTTCTATTACTTAAGCTTCACATTCTGATGTATTTTTATCCTGGCAGCCAGGGCTAGAATCCCAAGGGCAGACCTAGAAGGCGAGGGAGAATGAGCCGACTTTGCGAGGGCCAGGCATCACCCCGAGGTCTCTCTACCTAACATCCCCTCCTTCCGTGATCTCCTCCACCCTAAGGTATCCTATTCTCACTGTCTCCAAAACGCCTTTGCTCTCACGAAAACAGGCTACGCCTATTGCTGGGATCTACCAAGACCCTTGGCTCTGCCAAGAAGCAAAGCCCCTCCCTTGCAGGGCCACTATTAAAGGGCCACTATTAAACACTGACCTAAGTCCCCTTTGTCTCTGACTCAAAGGTCACTTCAGTTTTGCAAGCCTCATGCTGTCTGTCTTCCTCTGAGGATCAGCCTGGCCCTCCAGATGATTCCACAAGGCAATATAAGGGGTGTAGGCAGCAATGGAAGGATACCCCATCCTCCTTCTCATCTGGCAGAAAGGGGAGAAGGGGTGGTCAGACCTGGGGTGTGATTGACTGAGACCCAAAACACTCAGGCTAAATGAGACTCCAGATGCGGCAAGGTCAAAGTGGGTGTCAGGGAAGATTTAGATACTCTCTGTTTATCTCAGACCCTCACATTCAACCACCACCTAAACCATGTGGTTTATATACAAACAGTGTGTTTGGTACACAAAAGTGCTCTGAGCCAAAACCCCCTACTTCCCAAACCCCTTTATATATAGACTTAAGCCAACTTAGCCCTAAAGAAATTCTAGAACCATCCATGCCTCCTCTGATCCTGTACCCACTGTCCGTTCTCACCAGCTTCTCTGCTCGCCAAACCCATCTGAACTCTCCTGTTAAGATGCTTCTGGGTCGTGTTAAGGATCCTAAGTAACCAGCTGGCTCTACATGGTGTGACCACTCTAAGACTCTTGAATGTTCTTATTGTTCTGAGAAGCTGTAAAAGCCTGATCTACAAGAGTGTGTGTGTGCAGAGGCTCCCACAAACAACTCGAAATGCCCCCTCCTCAGGCCTGGTCTACAGAGTACATGTGCACATGCTCACAGAGACAACTCTAAATGCCCCTTCTCAGTTTCCTCCCAGGGTCATTCCCAGTCCACAGGTGCCCTGTGAAGCAGGAGAGGCCAACAAAGCATTCCTTCACTGGGCTCTCTGCGTCTTCACCTTCTCCCTGGAGCCCACCCAGTCTTTGAAAAGGGCCTAAGTTTCCACCCGGAGATCTGCACAGGGCTCAGCTTCCCCAGAGCGGCTGTGTGTACCCAGCTTCCTTTATGAGGGGGTCACCCCTTCATCTCCTATCTCCCGCACTTGACTAAATTTACCCACTGTCAGGTCAGTAAAATAAGAGCTAAGTGCTTGATTGGCTTTCAGCCTCATTTGGAAGACAAGGGATGGTTGAAACCAGATCTGACCATTTTGATTATCAGTCTCCATCACCTGTACACATTTACAGCCTATGGAGGGTTTTCTGTGGATCTGTTTACATGGGGGAGTTGCGTGCGGATTTATGGGGCAAGTGACTCTTGGGTCATTTTAAGTCTTCAGCAACTGAAATTTTGTGGATGCTTTTAACTGTACTAGTTGAGAAGGAGAAAAGAAAAAAAAAAGAAAAGAAAAGAAAAGAAAAAAGACACTCATAGTTACGTGTCCAGGTGAACTACAGTGGCTCTAATATAAATCTGTCCTAAGTGACCTTTGTGTTCTGAAGGAAAGGCAACAAAAGACCACTTAGCCACAGAAATCTGAACACACACACAACAGCACCACAGTGATAGAAACCCCAGCTGGGCCAGCAAGTCCATGAGAGGGCCACCTCCCCACCCCCGCTCTCCAGGCCAGTCAAGGAAGATGGTGTTACAGGGCAAAGTAGTCCCTCAATAGAGAGGACTGGTTTACTTCTTGCCAAACAAGCATCCCTCACAGCTGAATGTCAACCTCTCGCCCTCTCTCCTTTTGGTGGAACAGTGCTATTTACTTAGCCATGGGTTTGTAGATCTCTGCGGCAACCCTCTTTGGAGGAACAATGGAATGCTGCTTACCTGGCACTCCGGGGGTGAGATGGTTTCAGGAGGGCTGGGCTAGACATACACAGGGGCCATCGGTTATCTCCAAGGCACCTTAGAAACATTTGCTTGGCCAGAGAGGCATGTTTGGTGATGCTCACTGCACCCCTCATCTCACTCTTTTTACACTTTTTTTTTTTAATATGTATGGGTGTGACCTGCATATATATGTATATCGTACAAGTGTTACTCTCCATGGAGACCAGAGGAAGGCATCAGATCCTCTGGAGCTGGAGTTACAGAGAGCTGTGAGCTACACGGTATGGGTGCCAGGAACCAAACCAGGGTCCTCTGCAAAAGCAGCAGGCGCTCTTAACCACCAAGTCATCTCTTCAGCCCCACCAGCTCTCCCTTTCAACTGGATGCCGTTCTTGAAGCATCATCTAGTTTCAGCATCTTGCTACCTCGAAAGTCCTGCCTACGAGCCACCTTCAGGGGCCCAGCATCCCACCAGCACATCCTATCTAAAGCAGGGCCCGTCAAACAACGGATAGGTGGCAAGCATAATCATTCTCAGCTCTGCTGGTCATCTCTGTTCAACCATCTACTCTGCCATCATCTACCAAAGCTGCCCTAGACATTATGTAAATGAAGGAGTATGGTCAGGTCCCAATAAAACTTTAGTTATGAACACTGAAACTGGAATTTTATATATTTTGTATATATCACCAGATATATATTTTTCATCCATTTTAAGATGGATGAAAGTCTTTCTTAGCTTACAGTAAACACAAAAAGCAGGCAGGAGGTCCAATCAGGTCCACGGACCTTACTTTGCCACTGTTTGATGTAAGCATGACAGAGCGAGCTCTCCCACTACCACACTCAGGGGTTTGCTGTGGGCTTTATAGGTTAGTGTTTGGAATTTGCCTCTCTTACTTGCAACCAGGGCTGCTCGTGGATGGTGACAACACATGAAACATCTTCTGCATTTTGGTTCAGCCTAAAGGCAGCAAGAGGCCACCAAAGGACTGGGCTCCTGGGGAGAAGAGCTAGTGGCAGGAAAGAGGTTTCCTACTGCCTTCTCTACAGTGATAACGTGCACAGAGGAACTCACAAGCTTTCCCGTAGGAAAAAAAAAAAGAAAAAAATAAAAAAAAAAGGGACAACCCCGAGTCTGCATGGCCCTCCCTTCCAGCTGCCTTTTCCCACAGAACACTCGGCCAGGAGGTTGGGGATGTTGATACAGTGCTTATCTTGCATGGGGAGGCCCTGGTTTATGCGGTCCACTCCCCAATACCACATAAACCAGGGATAGAGTTGTACACCTGCAATGTCAAGCCCTCAGGAGATAAGAGGCAGAAAGATTAGAAGTTCAAGGTTACACAGGGGTGCAGGGTCAGCTTGAGAGGTGTGAGGCCCTGCATTTAAAAAGAAAAGAAAAACAAGCAAAACCAAGATACTCTTCGGTTAGCCAGGACTCAGAGACCTTCCCATAGAGAGAACAGCTCATGCCAGGCTCTTCAAGCCCCGCCTCGCACATGGCAGTCTATCCACACAGCCGAGTCAGCGGCTGACTTGAAGTGTGTCGGGCTGCTTGATTCTTTAATGTAGAATTCCCCTTCGTCTTAGGTCCTCATTTTGGTTTGCTCATCACACCACCACCCCTGGAACTAGAGTCTTGCCCTAGAGAAACATCAAGAAATGCAGTTCCCATCTGGTTGAGCTTTTGGACCATGGTATGAAAATCCATACACTAGCTTGGTCTATTTCATCCTCAAAGTGGAAAATGGTCCTTCAGAGACCTGGTGGAGCGTTCATGGCCTGGCTATGTCGTAGAGATAATGCCTGTTTAAATGGTGAGCACAGCAGGCTGACTGTTGTTCAAACATCATGATTACTGAAGATTCTGTTCATTATTCTCAGTGATATAGAGCACAGTAAATGTTTGTGTTTGTTTTTCAGAAGAACCCACTTGGTAGCTCATTGGGTGAAGGCCCCAAATCTGATGACTGCGTGTGACCCCTGTTATCCATGTAAAGAAAAAACCGAACTATCTCCACTAAGCTGTCCCTTGAGCTTCACAAGTGTGCTATGGCATGAGCATGCCATACAGACATAAAAAGTAATAAACACATTTTAAAAAAGAGGAATGGGAGAGAGACATGGTCCTAGACATATTCATAACCAACTAGCAGTAATAATCACACACACACATACACACTTATTTTATCTTTATATTTATCTCAATACCTGCAGGGGGAGGGAGGGAGAAAAAGAGAGAACAGCTAATAGTTGAGTGCCATATAACAGGGATAATTTGGTTCATCCCATATAAAAATCCTATTTAACCCAAATTCCATTTGACATAGAAATCATTTATTACCCCATTTAGAATCAAGAAAACATTACTATTCTTTTTTATTTGCCTTGGTGTTTTTAACTTGTGTGTGTGTGTGTGCGTGCAAGCACACATATGTACATGTGCTACATGTGTGGAGTGTAGGTCAGAGAACAACTTGAAGGACTCGGCTCTCTCCTTTCACCATGTAAGTCTTGGGGATTGAACCCAGGTTGTCAGGCTTGGTAGCAAGCACCTTTACTCACTAAACCATCTTGCCAACCTTGGGTTTGTTTTGTTTTATTTTTGAGATAGGGCTTCTCTATGTGTAGGCTGACCTCAATCTTGAGATAGTCTTAACTCAGCCTTCTACATGATGGGATCATAGCAGTACACCGCCATTCTAAGCTCCTTCTTTATCAAATGATGTGTTCTGTCTCCTTCTAAGTACATCATGCTACAGATTTTGACTTGCAATGGATACAGGCAAAATTCACTTAAGTATGCTCAACAAAGGAATTACAAGAGGACCAAGCGCCTGAACAGACATCCCCCAAATGACACAGAGTTCTTTGTGGTGAAGCAAAATCACTTGTCCCCATATATGTTTTAAAATTAATACTCCATGGCCTGAGGCTCCCCTTCAAAAAATGTTAGACACTGACGGTCTATCTGTGCCTCTCATGACTCCTGAGTCAGAAGTGCAAAGTAATTTTGAGGCTCCCATTCAAAACTTCCCCCAAAACTCCAAGAAAATGGGAGCCAAAAGGGGCCATATTCAGAATGGCAGGTAAGAAGCAGAAGGCTTCTCCTGTCCCTGCCTGGAACAGACTGCCAATTCCCTTGAAGGTTTCCTAGGATGAAGTGTGGGAGGAGATAAGCTCTGCTTTCATCTCTTAAAACATCAATAAATAACTGAATAAATAGCATGAAAACATGGCTGGAGGGCCCCAGTGTGCATGCACGAGCAATAGAACACTTAACAGTCCCCACAGGCTGCTCTAGGTTGCCAGGCTGTATTTGGAAGAAAACTGGAGATTCGAGGTAGAGATGAAGCAGAAAATGTCTACTCATCATCAAGCGCAGGCTTCTTCCTTCATCTCTCAGCCAAGAGGGAAAGGGTGTATTGTTTGATATCTCAGTGGTGTGTGCCTTTGTTAGGAAGACATAGTCAAATGTCCACTCATCCCACATAGGACACCAAGAGACCACCAAGCATGGTTTGGTTAACCACAAGCTACTAGGCCTACTTATAGGAGCAGAGTTGAACAGTTACATACCAGAGTGTAGGTGACCCCCAAACAGTTACATCATTGAAGTCACCCAGCATGGATAATGACTTCCCCATATCTGCATGGACTATCCCCTGAAGCTTACCTTCTATACTCTACGAGCCCCAGCATCTCCCAAGACCATTGCATCTGGCGCAGAACTACACATGGCTGGGAGAGACGCACAGAAAAGAGGGAGATAGGGGCTGGAAACTCAAGTGGGTGTCTCTGGGGGAAGTGGGGTATCCATAACCACTCTGGGTTAAGGTGGTAATGGCTGCTACATTCAGAGGACAAAATCAGCAACACTCAGTCTTTTCATTCCATGAGGACTCATAAGACCTCCTGATTGTCGAAACTACTTTGTAAGTGTGGAAGGCAGGCCAATTCATTTGGAAGACACTGCCTTAATCTGAAAAGCCCAAGAACGTAGTCTATGCCTTTGACCCATGATCTGAAGGGTACCCACCTGCTCAGTTATAAAGTCCATAGGACAGACAATTCACACCTGGGAGTATGCAATAAAAATACAGACAACAGCAAGTGTTAGCAAGGATGTGGGGAAATTGGGATATTGTTAGTGGGAATGCAAAACAGGGTAACTGCTTAGGAAATGAGACGATAATTCCTCCAAAGTTTAGACACTGATTTATCCTGTGACCCAGCCATTCTAACCCTAGGCATACACCCAAAAGAAATCAAAACACTTGATCCCTCTCTCTTAGGTAGGGTTTCTATCACTGTGCCGAGACACCACGACCACAGCAACTTTTACCAAGGAAACACTTAATTGAGATGAGGGCGTATGGTTCAGAGGTTCGGTTCCGTATCATCACGGCAGGGAGCATGGTGACTCGCAAGCATGGTGCTGGAGCAGCAGCTGAGAGTCCTATACCTTGCAGGCAAAAGGAAATCAAGGGAGACACTGGGCAGTCTCCCGAGCATAGGAAATCTCAAAACTCACCCCAACAACGACACACTTCCTCCAACAATACCATGCCCACACCAACAAAGCCACACCTCCTAAAACTCGCTGAGATTCTGGGGGCCAATTACATTCAAACTACTACCCACCCCTGAAGAACCCCTATAGATGGATGTTAAAAAGCAGGGTTATTCATTAGGTCCATCAGTAGATGAACAAAAACGTAATACACCCACCCGACAGAATATCATTGGAAATAAAGATGGCACACAGATACACTGCAATACGGATAAACCACGTTAAATAAATAGAACCAGACAAGAAAGCCACCTGCTGCAGGACCCAATGTATATGAATCGTCTCATCAGAGGACAGGTGAGAATTGCTAGGAAGAGAGCTGGGCAGTGACTGCTCATGGGTACTGGGTTTCATTTTGGAAACTTGGAATTAAATCTGAGACATTCTGATATTAGATCATAGTGAAGGTTGTATGACATTGTGAGCATACTTCACAAAATAATACTAGCATGCATAAAGAATCCCCATGAGGAGGGTGACTGTCTGCCAGAGCTAAGCCTCTACAGGTCATCCTTATGGTAAGTTAACACATGATGAATGTCCAAGTAGAACCATGGATTTGGCCAGCACCACTAAGCTGTACAAAGCATACATCCAAGTCGATTCAATCCCAGCTCACCTGCCAGGTCTTTTTATGGCACCAGGCAGGCCACAGTCTTAGCTGTTTGGGCTATTTCCCACTTGGGTGACTCTTAGAAACCTGCAGTTCAGTTTCAAGTTTCTATCTGCACTACCTAAGCCCTCTGGAACCTTCTAGAAGCCTTCTATTAGCCAGGGCAAGCTGAAATCCCAAACTGCTGCTCTCAGAATGGTAGCTGGGTTTGTGAACCATAGCTGTGCACACATATGATACGGTGAATTTGTTTTCATTTCCTGAGTATGAGGTTCAAGACGATCCCCCAACATCAGATGGTGAGAAGTTCCCAGGGAAGAGGCTCGGCAGTGGCTGGGCCCAAGGAATCCACAGAACTCTCCCAAAGGGGCTGTCTTTGTAGCCTGACCCCCATCCTTCCTGTCCTATCATAGGCCACAATTAGCTGGACTTCGAGGCAGTCTTCTAAATGTGCCCTTCCTACCTGGAAACAACGGGGCCCAGGACACACCCAAAACATCTTCCATCATTTGGTTCTTCACAGATGAACTGATTTCCCGGTTCAGTGACAACCATCTACTTCCCAAAGCTTTCCTTCGGTCTGGGGTGGGGTGGGGTGTGTGGATGTGGCCCTGAACCCCAGGATTCTCATCAAGCTCTGGATATATTTCTTTGAGGCATTTTTTAAATGGTATTTCCTATCTTCTCCTCCATGACAAATCTCTCAAAAACGATTCTAAAACTAAAATCGCCAATAACTGCTTTAGGATGCCTGGCTGACCCAGCGCCCTAAACCAGCCAAGAATGGCAGTTCACTGTAGTTTACATGGCAGAAGTCATAGTGTCCTGTGAGGTGTGGAAGGCTCATCTAGCCAGAGACAAATGAGCATTAGATCCTGAGCCTGAGTCTAAATACATGGGTAACACCATCCTGCCCCATGCTGAGGGCATCCAAAGGATGGGGATGGCCAGGCGGCAGCAGACCCACCTTACACCCACGTGACTGTTTTCACATCCTCACTCTCCGATGCTCTACTGGAGATGGAACCCAGGCCCTGAAGCTTGTAAAGCAAACACCCTACCACCGAGCTGTGCCCCAGGCCACACCCACGTGCTTTATCATCTTTCCTTACCCACATTCTTTGGGTGGGGTCATTACCTCGTCCCACTAGTAAAAAACCGAAGCAAAGACCAAAACCTGATGCCACCCTCCTGGTGCCTAGTAAAACTCTGGCTTCACCCACGACCCAAACCCAACAGGGACAGCAGGACAGCACTGTTTAGTGACCCTCAACCCCGCACAACTGCAACGCCAGTAAAGAAGCGGCTCCTGAGCAATTATATCGGAGCCATATTGACTTCCACGCACAGACAAGCAAAACACTCTTCTGAATTAAACCATCTCTCCACGCACCACAAGGAAGGCAGCCTAGAAGGCTGCAGGTCCCAGGACACAGACAGTCTAAGGATCTTGTCTTTGACACCTCCTCATCCTTAGGTCACTTTTAAGGTCTCTTCCACGTTGCTTCTCTGGGAAGTATAAAGGACCTAGGAAGGACATTGTCTCTCTCTGTTGAGGTTTGGTAAGTAGCCTAGCCAGGGTTGAACCAACTTCTGACGTTCCACAGATCAACCTGCCCCGGGCACTGATGTTCCCAGGCAACCCTGGTAAGTCACCTCGCTGTGTGGCCTTCCAGCTTTGCCTTTCCTGCATCCACAGCACCACGCACTCTGTCAACACCTCCGAGCACAGGAAACCATTGGGGAAGACACAAGTATTAAAAAAATAAGCTGCGTGACATTTATTTTGTCTTGTTAACATTAATATCTGAAGAAACATTTTTATTGTCAGTATAAAAATTAACAGGTTTTATTAAATACTTTCTCCAATTTCAAAACACATAAAAATCAGTGTAATCTGCATTCATGTCACATGACTGTAGCAAAGTGAGTGGGTGTCTCCAAAGCAGAACACAATACTTGAATACGGAAATCAACAATAACCAGTCTCTTGCCGGGTGCAGCTATCAGGCCAGCTCTTTGGGTGAGGTCTTAGCAGACGAAGGCAGAAGCCAGAAAGAAACCCTCTACAAGAAGGAAGATGCTCCCAAACTCTCAACAGAGTAACACTGGGCTTTTGATATTCTGAGAGAACGGAGAGTCCCCAAAGGAGTTTCTGAGGCTGAAGAACATGATGCTGTTACTAACCCTCACGGAGGAGAGGTGAGGCTCGCGTGATGGATATGTAACTCAGGCAGAAGGCCAGCTGCCAGACAGAACCCACCCTGCTACCATTCCGATGGACGTCTGTTCCCAGAGAGCGGATTAAGGCATTTTGGGATGAGGACGCTGGTACCATTGGTCTTGGGAAGTCTGGGTAAATGTTACACGAGGGTGACAGAGCTTAACAGGTTTCTTGTAAGTGGGCATTGAGGTGGCTAAACATCATCATCGGACAGCAGAGTTGAAACACAGATACTTTGAACACGTCACTTCCCCCCACATTAGTCATAGATTGTAAATATTTCTCTTCTTAAAGGATCCAATAGCCAGTTAAGTCCAAGCATAGATTAACTAGTCCTCTGTGCTGCCTGCATAGAAATGCCACTTAAATTACAAAAAAAAACTATAAATGATTAATCATTTCGTATATTACCAATTGGTTAATAAATTAATGTGACACCATTTTCCCTGAAAGCAAAAAGTATTTTCCCACCTCTGCTGGGTGAAAATTAAGAAATTCTAAGAACAGCATTTAGCAAATATCTATTTAAAAAAAGAGAGACCAATTTTCTAGGTGCATCAGGAACATCCATTTAAAATCAATACAAAAAATAATTCCTTGTAAATATATAATATATATTTATACATAATTTGAATATATTTACATACATCCAGCACCTATATACTGCATTTGTGCTCTGTAAGTGTGTGCTGACATATATTTTCTCCAATTCTTACAAAATTAACAAGGAAGGCAGAACACGCGTCTGCCTTGAGTCCGACCGGGGCACAATCCAGGACACACGGTGGGTCAGAGAGGGCGGTGTGGTGGCTTGCGGCTGTCCACTTCTCAAGAAACATTCTTCCTCCCCTGGGAAGGTGACATGTTCCCGACTCTATAAATCTTTACACATGTGCCAAACATGCTTCCCATTCTGTACTCCTCTGTTCCATATATATACAAGTGGAGGTGTGTCACATGCTCTGGAGGCTCAGCCTCTCTGTTCAGTGTAGGTAGGTTCCTTGGTGCTGTCCCATTTGGGGACAGGAAGACACATTCGCTCATGTTTTAACACTGCCGTTTATGTGTGGATACTGAGGCAGGCAGGGTTCATAAGGCATGGGGTCTGGAGAAAACACAGAATCGTCCCCTGAAGAACAAGAGCTCCTTGTGTCGGGGTAACTAGGAGAATACTGTTCGAGAGGCTGAGTGAGGTCCAAATATTCCTGCAAGAAGGGAAGAGAGACGTTTTTATTTCATCTTGGGTCAGGATAACAAGGTGAATACGGTTCGAGAGGCTGAGTGAGGTCCAAGTATTCCTGCAAGAAGGGAAGAGAAGAATCTCATTTCAAACAGGAGTTTCTGAGACATCTCTATCAGACTTGGGAAAGGCCAGGCTCACTCCCCCACTGCACAAAGACCTCCCCGAGACCTCAACTCCATTCATTCCAGGCTGCCCCAAACTTTTATAATAAACCACCAGTAAGTAGCAGACGACAAACACACCGTGAACTGCTGGTACTGGGCGGCCAGCTCTGCCCACAGGACCAAGGTGACCCACTATAGCCCTCCTCGCTAGAGCTCGTGGATGGAGTTCAAGAATCAGCGAAGCAGAAACACAACAGGTCCCCTTTAAATCGCCAGGCCATGAAAATGTATGTCCTGAATCACGTTCTACAGTCGCCATTTCTAGGATCATTCAAGGGGAAGGCTCCTCCGTTCATTGCATAATTTAACAGATGTAATTCATTACTCCCAGAAGCTCTCAGAGTTAACAACGTAAACAGGTTGGGGAAAGGCTTGGATACCCTCGTGAATGTTAAATCCATAATGGGCTGTTAAAGGAAAGTCTAGGAAAAAGGGTTCCTCCGCTCCCCAAAGCAACTCTGGCTGTTGCCGAGGTCCCTCTGGCTCACTCAAAACTCCTCTTCCTCCAGCTCTGGGCAGGGTGCGCGCCCTGGTATGTTTCTGTTTGGCCCAAGGACTAAGGCTGCTTCTCAACGTTAGTACATGCGCAGTAGAAAAATCAAATTAAGAGTCATATCTCATGGCAGCCAATGACATGAAATGACATAAATTCATATGAAATTATATAAATTTCCCCATTTCAGAGTCCATAAAGTTTTAGTGGAAGACAGGCACTCATTTATTTACGCAGAGTTAGGGCTGCTCTCATGCTGGGACGGCAGAGTTTCGACAGAGACCATATGGCCTTGAAGCTGAAAATGTTTACTCTCTGGCCCTTACAGAAAGTACTAGACAACACTGGTCGGATACCAATAAGAGATTTCTCTCTGTGTCTCTTCCTCAATGTATCTGTCTCTGTCTCTCAGTGAGTCTCTGCATCTCTCTGTGTCTGTCTGTGTGTCTATGTGTCTCCTTCCTTGCTTGCTTCTTCCTTGCTTCTTCCTTCCTTCCTTCCTTCCTTCCTTCCTTCCTTCCTTCCTTCCTTCCTTCCCTCCTTCCTTGCTTCCTCCTTCCTTCCTTCCATTTTGAGACATGGTCTCAAGAATTCAAGGTGTCTCCTTCCTTCCTTCCCTCCCTCTATCCTTCCCTCCTTTCCTCCTTCCCTCCCTCCCTCCCTCCCTCCCTCCCT
>NW_026068042.1:3366070-3380314 GCF_014885135.2 Alexandromys fortis
TCCTTCCTTCCTTCCTTCCTTCCTTCCTTCCATTTTAAGACTTGGTCTCAAGAATTTCAGGCTGGCCACCAACCTGCTATGTATCTGAAGATGCCCTTGGACTCCTAATCCTCCCACATCTATCTCCCTGAGCGCTGGGATCACAGGTGGGCACAATCACTCTCAGTTTACGTAGGGCTGGGGGATGGAGCCCAGGGCTGAGTGCACACTAAGCAAGCCCTCTTATCAACTAAGTTACATCCCCAGCCCTGAAAAGATTTCTAAACAGGGGCCTTTCTTGTGTCACTGCTTAAAGGCACTGGCACAGTAGGGTAGCTTGGCTTACATACCCAGAAGCCAGCAACTCCTCTATGACATGTGGTTTTGCTGAGAGGGGGCAAAAAGCGCAGACTACAGCACAAACAGCCCCAGCGTTATCAGCAGAGAGTCCGTGGAATGTTGGCGACCGTACGGTTTAAAAGACAAAAAACCACCATAATTCATCACCAGGGCTGGCAAGAGAAAGAGTCGCCATCCCAGAAGGGGGATGTGTCGGCTCCAACAACATCAGCATTAACCGCACAACCAGAAACAAACACACCCACCACATCAAAAGAGGACTTTTTGCTTACAATGATAAAAATGAAATTTTGTCCTAAATGGAACCATTTTTCTTGAGCATGTGGTAATGATTTTAAGAAGGAAAGAAACTTCGATTTTTATATCCGCTAGACAATATGGCACTCTGCTCTCTTATTTTAGGATACGCATATAAAGTTCAGTAGAAATGGGTCCCACTTAAAACATAAATATATCAATACACAGCATTGAGTACGGACCTGGGACCATTAAATGAAAACTTTAGTACCCTTCCCAGTTTCTAAATGAAGTTGTAACTATTCAGATCTGATAGGGGGAAAAAAAAAAATCACTGGATTCCAAGCCTAGGGTTAAAGGAACTTAGGCTAGAAACAACAATTTTGGCAGGAGAAGAAAGTTGTTTTTTTTTTTCCTCCCCCTCTTGAGCTATTCCTTTCAACTTCTGAAGGTCAGCTGTGTTCATTTAAATGCAAGCTCCCCCTTCGTCCAGCACAAGCCACCGCCAAGAGCAAAAGATAAAGTTGCCACAGGAAGATTTTATATCTCTACATTCAACTGCTTCTCTTTTTCTCTTTAATCATTCTATTTTTTAAAACAGAAATTAACTCTATTCTTTTCCTTTTAAGTATTTGGGAGATATTAAAAACTTTTTTCTACTGTTGTGAAAACAACAACCTTTTTTGTCATAAGGGAATATTGCTCGGCACCTTCAGGGAACATCTCAACATTCATTTCCAACTCCTAGCAGGAGGTTTCCCTGGGCTGTGCGGCTCTCTCAGCTTTTCTGCTTGTATAATATTCTTCCTAAAACCCTAGAGGTCACTCGGTTAACGCTTAAGCCAGAGACATGGCTGTATTTGGGCAAAGAGTAACAGAAAATGGTGTCTTTGGTAGGCGTAAATTATAAATACAAAAACTGACATATTCTGGGTGTATTCACGTGTGTGGGTGTACATGCATATGGAGGCTTTGTCTTATGGGACAGGATCTCTCGTTGGAGCTTGAAGTTTGCCTGTGAGGTTAGATGAGCTGACTATTGAGCCCCAGGGATCCACGTGTCTCTACCTCTCCAGTGCTGGGATTACAAGAGAACACCATCACACCAGGCTTCCGGTGAGAGTGCGATGCTCGTGTGGCTATCACTCTACCCACAACTAGCTACCACCCCTCAACTCTGCCCCAGGGTAAATATTTTAACAACAGGCACCAACTGTCAACTTAAAAAATCCTATAAGTCACTCATAACAGAATTATTACACACATATCAGCAAATACATGATATCACACAGAAAGACCCAAGCCACATGTCTTTCCAAACAGGCTCACCCAGGGCAGTAGCACCCAGAAACGACAGACTCTCACTGCCTCCCATCAAGCCGGTCAGCCCCGGAGCAGAGACAGCATTCACGCCAATCACCAGGACATAGAATCCAAGGCTCATATTACAATACCAGTGCCTTCCGCACACACCAAAGCACTACCACAGAACATTCCCACCTCTTCCTCCCTCTCCACACGCCACACACACACTGGGTGACACAGCACCACCGCTGCCATGAGGGCAACTCAGGAGGCCTCAGCCTCATGAGTCAGAATTCTCAAAATTCAGTTCTGAGGAAGAAAAAAAAAAAAAAAAACCTGACTGAAAAGGAACACACAGTTTAACTCTGCCCGACCCCTGCACAAAAATGATAAAAGCTACCACCGGCTCCAACAGGGGAGCTGACATTTAACAAATGGGCACCTCCCAAGGCAAGCAGGGTCTCTAGGCTTCTGGAAGGAGGCTTTTACCTCGTTGGTTGTGAGAGTTAGAATCCGGTCCAAGTCTTCCACCAACTGCTTGAATGTGGGTCTCTGTGAGGGTACAGCATGCCAGCAATCCCTCATCATCATATACCTAGGAGAGAGGGTTTCTCCGGTGAGTTGACGTCACTAAGGACTTGATATACAGACACAGACGGTTTTCACAGGTGCCATGGAGACATAGCCTAAATAACGAAATATAACTACACAAATACTAGCGTCACAGAAACTTTTCTGCAACCCAGAATGCTTTAGGAGGGTGACTCTGCATCCAAAAAGGGACATCTATGTGTTTCTCTACTACCTCTGCGACAGTGTGACCGACCATGATGTCAACAAACTTTCCAGCTCTCTCTAGAGAATGGAAAGAGACACGTTTGTAGTCTGTCTTCTCCCTCCCGAACACTCCCGCCTCAACTACACTTTGTTTTTTTTTCCTTTTTTTTTTAAAGTGTGTTGACAAAAGTTCCTCAGTTTAAAATATATATATATATATATACATATATATATTCAGAAACCACAACTTGAAGGTTTATGCAATATGCAAGTTAATCCACCACCACGGAGCTTTGAGCTAACTTCCTGATTAACTCTTGGATAGCCCAAGCTTCCCGCCTTATCTTGATTATGAGTTTCGACAGACCCTCTATGTTAGAAAAAGCTACAGGAACACAGGCACACAATAAATGCCTTTATATAATTCGCTATAAAAAGTGGCCATTCATCAGCCCTTCACTGTATACCAGAAAGTACTCGTCGGGATTACTGTTCTGAAATCCCCACGGAACACACAATAGAAGGCAGTCTCTGGGACAATCACTTTCTTAGTTTGCCCCAGAGGAGGGGCAGCACCTCGCTGCCCAAGGCATGCGTCATTAACACAGCACAATTTCACTTACAGTGTGGGGAAGGTGTTCCTAGAAACCAGCTCACACTTTCAGAAGCAGAAATGGTTCCCTAACGAGGGCACCAGGATAAACCTTGGGTTCTCTGCTTTAAAATATGGGTAACCAAACACACTAATCTATTCAGTCTGAGTGACCGTGGTTCATGTAATGGCAATTTTCTCTCTCTGTATACTTGTGTGTGTGTGCATGTATGTGTGCACATGTGGAGGCCAACCATGGGTACTGTTCCTCAGAAACCATCTACCTTATCCTTTGAGATAGGGTCCCTCACTGAGACCTGAGGTTTGCTGTTTTAGGCTAGGCTGGCTGGCGGGCTGGCAAGCCCCAAGGATCCTCCTATCTCTACCTCTGCAGTCTGTGGGGCTACAAGTGCACATACTACAGTGGCCAGATTTTTATGTGAATGTTGGGAATGAACTCAGGTCCTCAGCCTTGTGTGGTAAGCACTTTACCAAATGACTGACTCCCTGTCCCCATCACTGTTTTAAAAACTTAACTTATTTTCATTTTATTTTATGGAGAAAGGGTCTCATTCTGCAGCCCAGGCTGGCCTCAACCTTATGGGACCCTTCCTGCTCCAGCCTCCAGAGTGCTAGGATTGCAGGTGTGAACTACCATGCCTAATGGTCATGACAATAATCAGTAATTAAAGGTGCTTTGAAAAGAGCCCATTTCCTCCATGGTCCTGTGGGCGCTGTGCACAACCTTGTACATTCTACAGGGGGAGCAGCCCTGTGGCGTTCTAGCTTGGTATGTGACCTACGGACGTTCATGTCGCTGTGGCAGAGCTCACTCCTTCCCATTCCAGACACTTAAGCAGAATGTTTTCTTTTGGACAAGCCATAGTTGTCTGTGTAACCTTCTATCTCGGGGCTAGGATTGAGCCCAGACCACCTCAACAATCTGTCTTCTTAGAGCATGTTTAGAAAAACGGGGGCCTGAGGAACCCAAGACATGTCTGGAGAAACAGGACAGATGCGGTAAGCCCGCTACATTGTCAGCAGGGGTGGCCATTGCGTCCTTACAGCTCATTGGTGCAGTTGGCAGGCTTGTCCATCCTGTGTCCCTCCTTGAGCAGCTTAAAAAGTTCCTCCACGGGAATCCCTGGGTAGGGTGAGCCCCCTAAAGTGAAGATCTCCCACATTAACACCCCAAAAGACCAGCTGCAAAGAAAAAAACACAGCATTAGTAATGTGCCCGGCTTGCAGAAACCTAAACATGTCAGTTAAAAAAATAAACAGTCACTCACTTCTAACATCCATAGATAAATGAGCTCTCCCGCAATCCATCCTACGTGCCCTTTCCTGACCCCCCAGGAGCCTCCCTAAATGAGGACGACATGTGGACGGTCTGATGGAATTTTCCATTAATTGACAAAGCCGCACCCCTGTCTCTTAAAGCTCTTTGTCTCTTATGTGGTGCTAACCAATGTGGGAGGTCTAGACGCCTCGACTTCAGCTTCTTCTGTCTAAATCACCCTTCTCCCTTTGTGGTTGACACAAGAACCAGGATCTACAGATGACAGAATAAGGCCAGAAAGCTGGCTGTGCGAGAGGACGTCTGCCCTAGAGGGCTGGCGGAGCACCCGCAGGGCCAAGACTCTGTGATGCTGTGCGGGGCGAAGGGAGCCAGCACAGGGCCCGGGTGAGCATGCCCAGAAGAGGCTCATCCAGCAGAAAGTGAGAAGACCTCACAGGGTGCTATTTATACACGACTTCTCAGAGAGCCACAGCTGATTTCCCCAGCCTTGTTTGGTGGACTCAAGGCCCAGAGACAGTCAAGCCGAGAATCGTAGGTTACTTGTGTCCCGAGGTTCTGGAAACTCATGAGTTCAGACTCCAGGAGGTCAGTCCCAACACTGAAACTGTCCCTGGTTGTCTACTAAGTATGAGCAGGGACCACAACATAGCTAAGACAAGTTCAGAGCCTTAGTATATTCTGTACAAATAAAAACTATGATTCCTTCCTTCTAGGAAGGCTGGCGGGACCAAGCATGCTGGTGGTGCAGAACCAACAGCCACATCAAATGCCTTAAAAAAAGAAAGAAAGAAAGAAAGAAAGAAAGAAAGAAAGAAAGAAAGAAAGCTTCCAAAATAAAAACAAAACAACACAAAACCCATAGAAACTTGCAACAAACGAACAAGGTATCTTTTACCCGGTTGTTTCTCCAGTAACATCTTTCAGCTAAATTTCCCAATCTACAACATCAGTTGGAACCTGGCTCTAACAGTAGCTTAAATGATTCATCTGAGAAATATGTAGTTTCTATTGTATTTCTAGAATGCTATCAGAGGCTAAGACAAGACTTAAAAATTTAAAACAAGCACAGCAAGCGGATGTGTGCTCATCCAAACTGACCACGCCTCCTCTAGCACCGGCCTCTCTGAACAAGCACAGGGCCACAGAAGAATCATAAGACACCTAACTAGGAAGGACTCAGGGCCTTCTCTTTTCTAATTTTTAGAAAGATAGGTTCATGATACGTATCCCTGGCTGGCTTAGAACTTGCTACGTGTAGTCTAGGTCGGTCTTGAACTTGGGATCCTTCTGAGTGTTAGGATGAACCCGTGCACTTCCAGGCCCAGCTAAGGGAGCGAAGAGCATGCCACCCAGTTGACTGAAGTGCCGAGTATCTGCCATCTGCGATGGGTGCATGGTGGTTCCACGTGGCAGCAGGAGGATGGTGTCCCCACCTTCCAGAGGCAGACAGGCCAGGAACCAAACCCTGGGTACCAACCTCCCGCAAACACATGCCTTCGATGAGCAAGTGAAACCTGAGTTTTTCTGCAGCTTAACCCTTAGAGGAGTCAAGGACAGTGGCTACTTACACATCACTCTGATGGGTGTAAACCCTATCAAAAAGGGCTTCAGGAGCCATCCACTTGACCGGAAGTCGCCCCTGTCCAAAAAAAAAAAAATGGAGAAAGGCCTAGGTTTTACAAGAGTACTACAGTAGGCCCAACGGGGCCATACCCTATGTAAGAATACTGTCTCATTTTTGTAGCCCAGACAGGTCCGCCACTTACAATTAACCCAGGGTAGGATCAAACTCTTGGCAGTCCTACTGCCTCAGCTTTTGAGCTCCCACGCCTGGCTTCCTGATGCTATCAAAATTTAAAATAAAGGACTCAAAAACTACACCAGTTGGTTAGGTCCTGGAGGGCCTTCCCGCATGCGTGTAGGGAGACGGTGCACCTAGGAGACAAGTCTCTGCATTGGTGGAATGCAGAGGGAATTACTGCGGTGACAAGCACAGGTCCCATCTGCTTGTCTATAGAAAAACCAAGGTCCCTGATCAAGTCAGGACTTCCTGGCTGGTTCCAAGAACCAGGTCTGAGAAGTAGATTTAGGTCCCTGTCTCTTCCTCGTTTCCCTACCTCAGCCTGCCTTGAATGTGGCCTCTGAAGCTGAGCTCCCACCTAGCACCCAGGGGTGGGTGCCCCGAGCTCCCTCCCTCACCACTCCCGGGTGCTCCCTTGCCCTCTGAATGAAGAGATGGCCTTCAAATGGCTTTCATCAGTTTACCACTAAGGGTAAACTTAGCTCCAGCTCTCTCTGTACACAGCGACTGAGATGCATAGTGTCAAAGTGCGTCTCTGTGTGCTCTCTTTGTCACCCATCTCCCTAGTACATAGGCATACCCCAATCAGTCTCTAGGTGAATTGAACAGAGCAAACGTCAAAGCTCTCGTCCTGGCTGTACGAGCTGAGCCATCTCATCATCCCAAAGTTATGAAGGTTCCTAAGAGAGCTGCAGAAAGCCATAGAGGCTACTGACTGTTATTCCATATAAAAGAGTGCTCCATATATACTAAACCTATCTCAGATGTAGCCTAAATTGGCTGATTGAGAGTTATGCAAAAAAAAAACCAAAAAACAAAAAACAAAAAAAAAACAAGTAGTGTAGCGTGGAGGGAAGCCCCCAGGGTTCTCCCACTGATAAACTTGGCTTCCTTCTGCGACCTTCCCTGCCCCGCCCCCAAGTGTGACGTCACACACTCACATTTGTGGTCTTTTTGTAATAGTCTATATTGTTGATATCCCTGGCCAGGCCAAAGTCTGCTATCTTCATCACGTTGTTTTCTGTTACCAACACGTTTCTGGCTGCCAGATCCCGATGGATGCACTGCAACCGAGGAAGAAGAGAGACAAATAATCCCAATGTGTTTTAAGACTCAAAAGAAAAAGAGACCCTTAAAAGAAAATTGCAAGACAGAAAACATACGCCAAGTAGAAACTGGGTGCAGAAAACTGCAAGAGGCAATGCTGGGCTGTAAAGTCCACAGGCTGCCTGACATTGTCAAGAGCCCCAAACGTGATACAATAATCACTCAGTCTAATTTAAATAAACAAACAAAGGCCCTAATCATCTTCGAAAGTAAAGGGTGATTACATAAGCACATTCTCTTTTATCTGCAAGTGCTCCACAACACCGGTGTCTCTGGCAGCTTTACACAAACTTGACATCAGATACCAATCAAAAACCTCTGAGTGCAACACTTGCTCTCTCCAGTACATGAAAGCCCAACTTTCGGGTGACGGGGTTAAATTCCACTGTCTTCTTCATCACATGGTCCCTTCTCTAACAGTGGGACCTCATGTCCTACAAACACTTGATGTTGGCAAGGTCTACTCCTGTCGTGTCTGTCTTTCCTTTCCCTATGTGGTGTCTGTCCCACCTTGCTTAGGCTGTATGAGGACCATCCTCACTGTTAGGCCCAACTGGCCTCCTCTACTGCCCCCACTCTTCCCCCTCCGCAGATAGACACTGTAGACATCTGTTTCTAGAGATGGTGTTGTTACTGCAGCCTCCCCCATCTTCTCTCTCTTGCTTGCTTCTCTTCTTCCCCTTCCCTCAAAAGCAGAGAAACTACTATGCATTGTATGTTTCTACTATCCTCGTGGCACTAATTCTTAGCTACATAAAGCAGTTGCAAACCCCCAACTCCCTCCTGGCCTCTGCTGAGACCAGAGGGCTCACTGTTCAGTCACTCTGGGACATTCCCACGGACAGCAATACCCTCTTGACATCTCAGAGTCAACGTTGCTACTCCCCGGACTCCTATCCTGCTTGGTCCTTAAACAGAAAGGTTCGCACTCTACACTCAAGCCCTGATCATTCCAGCTCCAAGTTGTCTCAAAGTCTGTCCTCCACTGATTATCCCTTAGGCCAGGCTGTGGCCACTGCCTTTCCCCTACCTCTGGGGACTGCTGTGCTGTCTGCCCAAAGGCTTCTAGATTCCCCTTTTATACCATATACACTATGTGCTTCAGACACAGCCCAGCATGTCCTTCCCTGGCTCACTGCCCAGCCAATGTCCATCTATCCACATTCTCAGTGCAGGCTGTGCAGAGGCAAAACTGTGTCTGCGCATACATCAGGACCTGGCACTTCTAAGCTTGTTATGATACATCTGATGGGGGATGTACTGCGCCAACACTAACCATGGCCTCAGGAAGGTCTGGCCATTGTTATTTATGAAGGCCAGGCCTTCCAAAGCTATTGTGTTTCAGCGGCACTTTAACTGTCTACAGTTTCATTAAGATACCAGGCAAACAGGACCCCTGACCACCCACCTCTATTTTCAGAAGAGATGTGGTACAAAGAAGCAAGCATCGCCCTCCAATGCCTTTACATAGGTGAGGAATCAAGGTTAATGATCACAGGAAGCAGAGATACTCCAGCCACTGGATGAGCAAACCGGGAATGACCTATTGTAAGCTCTCCATGAAATGACCGCATAAAAATGGAACAAGCCTAGCTGCTTCTGAAACATGAATAAGGAATTACTTTAACTCTGCCCTCGCCCACGCCCGAGCATCCCGTGCTCACTTGCATGCGTGGGTGGCCAAGATCAGAGTAGAGGAAGCAGCGAGCCACCCAAGTCTGCCTGTCCCCGGCCAGACTAGGAGCGGGAAATGTGAGAGCCCCCAGGGCTGCCTGCAGCTCTGCCTGGGCTGGAGTGCATTGCAGATTTGGAGGCCTTTTCATATTCTACTTCCAAGGCCCGGGCCAAGTCCTCCTGGTGGTGTGTGTGCTCCCGCTGACATGTGTTCTCTGTGTTTGGCAGGCTGAGTGGTCAGAGGAATCTGGCTTCCCCTGCAGGGGGCTCCGACCACACATGAGGCTGGGACAGAGAGGCTGCTGTAGGCTACTGCTACCATCGTGCTCACTCTATAGCCCAGGGTGCTGGGAAATACCGAGGGCCAAACAGAAGATGGGGAACCAGCGCTCAAGAAGAAAAGAATTAAAGGTAAGCCAAATCCCACCACACAGAAGTCTGAGCTGTTCTCCAGCCTAGAGTCCCTACTGTCACCAAATGAAGGCCCCGGGGAAGCTTCCCCACAGGTTCTTAAGGAAGGGAAGCCCAATAGCCCTGTGATGAAGACAGGGTGCTGGGCCGCACGTCACCTTATCTAATTCTCATGGTGACCCATGACATGGATGTTATAGGTGCGGATGGGGAGCTTTCTTTTAAATAAAATTAGTGTCCTAGAACTGGAAATAGCAAGGGTTTTTTTTTTTTTTTTTAATAAATACTTTAAAGCAAAAATACCCCCAATGCTGTCTAGTTAACTGTATGCGCCATACCGTCTCTTTCCTTGTCTGGCTCCACCTCCAACCCACACAAAAATGACAGCGGCCTGAGGTCAGTCATGGTGGCTCCTCTGGATACTCACTGGGCTGGGCATACACATCCGTCCCAGAAACTATCCTCTGGGTTGCCTTCAGAGTTCTTCGTCACCTTCTACAAACTGCATCTCTGAGGCCCACCACTCCCCCACTTCCTCATCTTTCCCGTTCCAGAACTTGCTCCTCATTTCTAGAAGAGCCTCCTAAGGGAAGCCTTCTTAAGACCTCCATCCAGCACCCTTGCATCCCAGCCTTCACTGTAGATAGGCATGAGCTAGAGGCGTCAGGGCAACACAACAAACCAGAAAGGCACGTAGAAGCATTTACCCTGGCCCTACTGCAAAGTGATGGAGTCAGCCACCACAGGGTGACTATACACAGCCTGGGGCAGAGACTCTACTGATCTGCCTGCACCCAGAGAGAATCGGGAAAGCCCCCAAGGGACCCAGTCTGGAACCAGTCTTTCCCCTTTGACCCCTGGACATACAGGTCTCATCCCAGAAGAGAAGACAGTGATTCTGCCTACCTGTACACACAGCATCCCTATCATGCCCTCGCTGTCCCTGGCACCCTCCTCCATACAGGGATCCTAGCCTATCTATGGTGGATGACCTTAAGCACCCATGACGCATGTGATGTCAGATGTTTGCCTCTGTGTCTGGCTGATGTAGGCTCTCAAGAGGTAGCTGGCAATTAGTAATGAGAGTAACGACAAAGGTCATCATATTTCTGCAAGGACAACCTACTCCCACTGCTTCTCAGCCCCAGGTGTACTCAATCCCCCTTGATTGATGTGACAAAGTTGATGTGACAGCCCTTGTTCCACTGTACCTAGCGGCTGAAAACCAAGAAGTCTCAAGTCCACAACACTGGGGGGGTACAGAACCACCACCAGTTAAGTGGCCACATGGAGCAGCCCCTCCCCCTGACTCTGGGCAGGGCTACACAGCTGACCTCAACGTCAGTCCAGAAACCCTTTCGGGGGCACTCAAGAGTGACTTCCTCGCCTCTCAGCCTCCCTCACCTCAGCTTCCCCCCAGTTCACCACCATAATGACAGCTGCCTAAAAGATGTGTGGGTCTCAGGGCTGAGTTCCAGCCTATGGCTTGCTGGTTGACACCTTCCCTTAACCAGCTCTCCAATGTGAGCTCTGTATTTTCTACTGAAATTACTTCCTGACCCGTCTCCAGGCTCCCAGGTCCTCCTCACTATGGGAAGCTACAGGGCCATTCAGTTTCTCAAGTTGGGCATCAGGTGATCTCTAATCACCCTGCTTCTCCTCGCCTAATCAGCCCACTACATGACAGTAAAATGTGCCCAACTTCCAACTACCAACTTCTTTCTGTGTCTTAGGATCTGATAAAGTTTGGCCCATAGAGGAACTCGATATTTCCAATGTGCCACACAGGGGCAAACTATAAAGCACACACCTGACCCTAGTACTCACTCTTGTTAGCTTTGCACAGCCCCAAAGGGTCAAGCCCAGGGTTCCTGCCTGGCCCTGCAAGGCCCTGAATGAGTAGGGCTTTCTCACAATGTTTCCAGTTGTTTATCTACGCAGCTTTATTCTATGTTTTTGGCATTTTTTTTCATAACTCTTATTTCAAGGAATGAAGGATGGCACGTGTTCTGGTCACCCCACTGGCCATCCCAGTCCAGAGAGTAGCCATCAGCGGAATCTCGAGGGTTGAAGAAAATGAAGAGGTACTTCTTCTACCACTTTTGCATCAGCCACAAGCCCTGCTCAATACAAACACTTCCCCCATCTCCCACCAAGGAGGATGCCCAGCAGCGAGCAAGCCTAGAGAAGTTACTAGGTTAACTGCCTGGTCCAGGCTTCCATGTGAAATAGTTCAAGCATTTCAAGGTCAAACAGTGCCACAGCTGTGCACATTGGCCAGATTTATCATGCTCATTCGCTCAGTCCACGTGCAGCCTACACATACAGAACACACATATACACACATGCACGCATATACATACACCTGTACACACAGACATGCATGCACATATGTACACACAAAAATGACACAGGCACACACATGCGCTCACGTGCAAGCACACAACCTGCTTGTTTTTATTGCCAATCATTTTAGAAGTGAGCTACAAGCATCATGGTTACTTTACATCTTGGTTCCTCAACATTTCCTAACACTGTAGGCGTTGACGGAAGGCCATGAGTGGAAAATTCCAGACTATAAAACCTTGTTTTATGTACAAAATCATTACGAATACTATGTAAAGGTACCTTTTGGCTATGTGAATAAGGATCACAGAAAACAGTTGATTTTAACAGACTTGGGCTTCGTTTAGATCATGTCTCATTATGTACAGGTAAATATTATAAAAACTCACCCTAAACCCCTAACTCTGGTGTTCTTAAAAAAATTGCGGTAAGAGCTATCCCAACTGTGCATCCTCCATCTTGATACAATGCAGGGTTATCCCAAAATCCAACTTGAACATAGCAAGGTCACTGAAGATTCAGGCCATGTTCAAGTGCCAGTCACTTACAGTAATATCTGACCTTCACCTCCCACTCTAAAGAGTTAGTCCAGGACTATCACACCTCTGCATCTGGTTGTTCTGTCTCTCTAGTCTCTTTAATCACATCTGTCTGTCTGCCTCTGCCTGAGTGTGTGTCTCTCTCTTGCTCTGTACTTCGTGTCATCCAGGCTGGCTTCAAACCTGATGCTCAGCTGAAGATGACCCTGGATTTTCATTCTTCTGCCTCCACCTCCCGAGTGCTGGGACTATGGGTCTGTAGCTCCACGTGTGGTTTATGTAAAGCTGGAATGGAACCCAGGGCCTCATATGTGCTGGCCAATAGCATTCTACAACATCCCCAGCTCCCCCGCGATTTTTTAAACCGACATGATGCAGATATTCTGAGGCAGCATCTTGTCCCACGTTTTGGGTCTGTCTGTCTGTTTCTTGATGCCAAAGATTTTCTGGGGACAACCCCCTCCCTGCCATGTGCACATATACGTGGATAAAATCAGAACTCAAAACTGCTCAAATTTGGCATCTAAAACACTGTATGTCAAGAGATTTTACAGTTGCTAAGAAGAAGAAAAAAAAAGAAAGCATAGGTTTTATAAGCTATAAACTCTGAAGAAAATAAAAAAAATAATAAAACAAAACAAAGTGAAACTGAACACAGGATAACTCTAAGCCGTGTTCCCGGGTGATGGAGAGCAGGGCTCAGGAACACGCATCGCTGCCACCTGCACCATCAACACAGGTCACCTCCTTCACTCTAGACACTAGCAAGGCTGTAGAATCCAGATTCATGACTCTTCAAGCAGCCCAGGCTCAGAGTGACAGAGGCGCACCCTGCCAAGGGATCTTTTTGTCTTTGGCAACCACAGGAGCTAAGGACAAGGGAACCGCAGCCAGCTCCATTCCAGGTAGGAGCTGAGCCCGTCTCTGCCCACACCCTTGTGCCCTGCCTCTGAGCGTGGGGTTGAGGAAGGGTGCCCTAGGTCCTCAGAAACACCCATGAAAACTCTGAGCACCTGCCCAACAGCTTCTAGAGTAACTGGAATGCTTAGAGTTCCATTGTGAGTGGATCGCTTGGAATGCCAACCATTCACCTCAGGGGACCAGGCCAACTTCTGACCACAGGATCACCGAAGGAGACAAAATAAACAGAAATCCCAGACTCTCAATGCCAGGACTACTCCTGGGCTCAGTCTCCGTTCTCAGATCATTTAATTCCACATCAAGCTCATCGTTCTCAACTTCACAGCCAGGTCCACGCCCCAGGCTCACTCTGAATGAAGCCCGAGCAGCCCAGGAGCATCCCACCTGCCCGCCTCCACACAGAGCCCACTCTCCTGCAGCCATTCGGAGTCTCTGAGGCTGCTCTGGTCTTTCAAGCGTCCATTAAACTGGAACATGAATAAAACCACAAATACTTTCCAGGGTGTACAAGACATGCAAGGACTTGATCAAGCAAATGAACATGTCTGAACTGCCCAGCTTCTTCAAAGCCTCTTCACTAGCTTTTGCCTCTAACCGAGCAGGATGAGGAAGGACTCACTTTTTGGGAAGCCAAGTATTCCATGCCTCTGGCCAGCTGGTAGGTGCAGGACACTAAGTCCTTGAAGGTCATCTGCTCCTCGGGAACTCGGTTAATGTCATAGGAGTACTCCATGCCAGGTGGCCTCCGAGCTCGGAGGTACTCCCGGAGGTTCCCTTTGGAGGCGTATTCAACTATGACGTAGAGCGGCCCTGTGACAGAGAAAAGAAGCTCCCTAAGGCAGCGAAGGCAGGAACTACCCTTGGGTGACTCAGCAAAATTTCTTTCTTTTTTTTT
>NW_026068042.1:3380397-3483139 GCF_014885135.2 Alexandromys fortis
CAGGGTTTCTCTGTGGTTTTGGAGCCTGTCCTGGAACTAGCTCTTGTAGACCAGGCTGGTCTAGAACTCACAGAGATCTGCCTGCCTCTGCCTCCCAAGTGCTGGGATTAAAGACATGCGCCACCACCGCCCGGCCTCAGCAAAATTTCTAGTCATTTACAACCCACTGTGGTTCTGCAGTGTTTGAGCATTGAACCCGAAACCTTGGGCACACGAGGTAAGTGCTGGGTAAGTAGTCTATCACTCAGCAACAACCCTCACTTTTTTTTTTTTTTAGTGTTATCACATGCAGAAAGGCATGGATAAAAATAGACCTCCATTTATAATCTTCCCAGAATGATGATGACCAACATGATAAATTCAAGGATTTAAAGAAATAAAGGACACAGTTGGAGGAACCTTCTTGTCAGTGCACTTCTTTCTCTATGGCGGTGGTTCCCAGCCTTCTGGATGCTGCGACCCTTTCGTTCAGTTCTTCAGGTTGGAGGGACCCCAACCAGAAAATTGTTTTTGTTGCTACTTTATAACTGTAATGTTGCTACTGTTATGAATCACAGTGTAAGTATCTGATAATATGACTCTTGTCAAAGAATCATTTGACTCCCACAAAGGTTGTGACCCACAGGTTGAAAACTATTGCTCTATGTCTTCCTGGAGAAGCAACAATCACCAGAAGCCTAGCCCTTCCAGTTCCCTTGAGCCACTGTGTGTGTGTGTGTGTGTGTGTGTGTGTGTGTGTGTGTGTGAGAGAGAGAGAGAGAGAGAGAGAGAGAGAGAGCACATGCACACATACACAGATATTGTAATGATAAATAAATATTAAGTTTGGAGGATGAAATGAAAGATGAGAATTTAGATGGCTTTAAACAGTCAGAGCAATAGTGTAGACTCCAGGGCTGGAAAGAGCAGTCCCCGGGCCACATCCTGCTCAATTCCCGTCTGAGTCATCGTATTTTATTGTCCCACAGCCATGCCCATTCATATCTGTCTCGTAAGGGCTGATTTCCCAATATAATGGCAGCGATGAGTATTTGTGACAGAGACCACAGGTCTGCAGAAGTCTAAAATATCTACAATTGCCCTTTGGAGAAGAAGGTTCCAATCCCCGCACACCTGAAAAAGAAGCTGCACAAGCATTTTTCAGGTCTACTAATTACTGTCAAGTTGATTTCCAAAGCGCCAGTAGGCACTCCTGCGAGCACCCAGGGAAGTGGTCCCCCTGGGGGAGACTGCTCTTTCCTTCCACTTTCATTCTGGGAAGCTATTCTTGAGAGCTCGGCCATCTGCTGCCTAGAGCAAGACAGGATTCCTCAGTCCCCACTTTAAGGGAAGAACTTCTCAAGCAAAACAAACTGGCTTTATTTTAAGAAATCTCTCAGGTCCTCACACAACAAAAGCATCAGAAGAAAGCCCTTTCAAAACAGCCCCCATGCCCAACTTTCCATGCCCCCAGGGGCAGCCACAGACCTGCTGTGTACCTGTAGCTGGTAACATCTTCCTAAGGATAGAATAGAAGTCAACTTTACAAAAATATGTACATATATGTGTGCATATGTTTGTTTGTATCTGTGCATGGGAGGACACATGCAGGTATGTGTGCTTATGTGTGGCAGCTAGAAGACAGTCATGCTTTTTAGACAGGATCTCTCACCGACCAGGAACTCACTGAGAAGGCTAAGCTGGAGGGCAGTGAGTCCTAGGATCCACCTTTCTCCAAATTCCCAGTGCCAGGATCATAAGAGCTCAATACAGATTCGGCAGGTCCTCATTGACTCTATTGACTGAGCTATCTCCCAGCCTCTACTTTTCTGTATTCTTGAGACAGACTTACTATGTACCCCAGGCTGCTGTCAAACTTGTGATCCTCCTGCTTCAGCTTTTTGAGTGCTGGGATAGGTGTGCACTACATGTCTGATGGGAAGAGATACCCTTGAGATGCCCTAAGAGCAGAAACCCTACAGCCCAGTTGTTTCCAGATGAGGCCTGCTGGCCAGCAGTGCAGTGTGTGGACAGAAAATACTCCTCCTCCTACTTACCATCTTGAGTGCAGGCCCCCAGGAGGTTGATGATATTCTTATGTTTACCAATCATCTTCATCATCTCCATCTCTGACACCAGATCAGAAAGGTCCTTCTCTGTAGCATCATCTAGGAATGGGAATCATAAATCGGTTGGTTCCTCCCAGTTCCAAGGAAGTCACTTTTAGCCATCAGATGATCAACATGGTAACTTCAAGGGTTCTTACTTAGAACACCATGGAGTTGAATTTTAGAACCAGAAATAGTTCTCCATCTAATCAGCGAAGACATAAAAGCTGAGGCAGAGGAGTGTCATGCTCAGTATCAAAGTGGTCACATGAACAAGAGTTGGGATCAAAACTAGGCCCCCAACACTAAGGTCAAGTCTTTGGCAACAAAGTTCTTGATCATGAGCTAACCTCATCCTCTGATGTATCTAAGATACCTTCTAGAATATACCAAACTTCCCAATGCCCCCCACCCCCACCCCAACAACTTCAAGAATAATGGGGAGGAAACTGTAGGAGAAACATTGGGAATCACTATAAAATTTGCTTTTACAGAGAAACAATTCCCAATACAACCTTTAGGTTCTTAGAAGGTAGGCCCAGGAAGTAGCCCATAAGTGGCTCTGCAAATGTGTGTGCACACCAAAAATAGTCTGATGAGCAAAAAGCCTTCTCAATAGCTCCTGATTACTACCCTCAAAGAGAAGTACAAGTCACGTCTCACAGGCTTGGCATATGCACGGCAGAGGCCCAACACACACGGGCTCACGGGGAGTTTCAAATAAGACCATTTCCAGTGTGCCCTCTTTTAAGTTAATTCTTCTGTTGTCATTCTGTTTTCTGTAGTTTTAGGATTCAAACACAGTGTCATGTGCCTGCCACTCAGGTATTCTACCACTGAGTTAATTCAATACAGAAAAGAAAAAAAAGATCTGAGCTAAAAAAAAAAAAAAAGAATAAAGGCTGAATGTGTCTCTAAAAACAGGGGCATGCATCTATCCTGACCTTTACGGAGAAGAGGGAAGGGAGGTGGGAACAGAGCAGCCTACAGACACATGGCTCAGCATGCTGCCTTCCCTAGACCTTAGTCGTACTCTGGTTGTCAAAAAGGATGCTAAGAAGGCTTTGGGGCTAATATTCTCTGACCGTGATGAAAAAAGGATGGTGGACAATCTTGTTTAAAGAGAAAGGCCAACCCCTAAACCTTCCTTTCTGCAACAGCCCCAGGGATCTCAAAACCAGGAGTCCTGTAGAAAATACGATGCCTAGTCCTCCCTACCTTGCCTTTGCTCTGGTACCTACACACTTGCCATCTCTTCCTTGGTATCAACCTTCAAGGCAAGGATCATCACAGAGTTCCCTGGGAATCTCAAGTCAAAAGCTAAAAAGACAAAATGAATGGTGTTCTGGCCCTTTCTTGTCTGCATGTTCTCAGCAGAAAGGGATGTGGTAAGCATCCTGCTAAAGAAAGAAACGGCCTAACTCCTGAGCATGTATAACATCCTAACGTTCAGGACAGACCCCTGCCTACCAGTCGGGGAACCATCGGGCACGAAATCTTTCTTTCTGAGGTGGCCACAACAGAATTTATAATGTGACTTTTCCCTTTAACTCTTCGTATAAAAGAATACCATGCAAGGATAAGTTAACAGTGAAAAGTAATTTAAGCTCCTTGGGTATCAAGCTGGAAAAAAAGGACATTCATATGCTGGAATTATCATTTACATGTCTCTAAGATTCTGCATCAGCTCCAGTCCTCTTTGTTCCTTTTCAGCTTCTAAGTGACTCTTTGGATCCACATTTTGACAAAATGTGGCTTTCTGTTTCCTGCCCTCCCTTATTCCCACTCCAGTACCTACAACTCTTTTGCATGTTAAAGTCTGCGTACCAATTTACCATATCAATTCCCACCTAAACCCCTAAACTTTCTAAGCCCATGAGTACACACACGAGAGAATCAATGAGGATTTCTTATTAAGAGTCGGTCAGACAATGACTCGACCCAGCAAGCTACCACTGTTCATAAACTGTCTTTTCTTTTAAGAGCACGCAGCTCAAGGTAAACCCTCTGCCTCAGATGCTCATTTATCCTGAAAACCCCTCAAC
Organism: Alexandromys fortis; assembly: GCF_014885135.2. NCBI lineage: Eukaryota > Metazoa > Chordata > Mammalia > Rodentia > Cricetidae > Alexandromys > Alexandromys fortis. The sequence goes on from NW_026068042.1 coordinate 3,384,530, forward strand.
CTCCAGGTCAAGTATGTGCTCTCTGCCCCCACGTCATTGCAGAGTTCACGTTCATCAGGGCGGGCCCTCCCTGCCCTCCCATCCACCCACTCACCTTTCAACATCTTCACTGCCACGGTGACGGCCTCCTTGGGTTTGTCTTTATCGATTCCCACTGCTTCTGCCATAACTACTTGCCCGAAGCAACCTTCCCCCAGGGGTTTGCCCAGCGTCAGCCTAGATGTGTAAATACGGGATTAGCACAGCGCCTCTGGCTGAGGGGCACAGGGAGGGAAATTCCAGAACTAAATATAAAAATCTTCCAGAGGCATGCATATGGAACCAATGAGGCTTTGGGGCACACACGGGGTATTTTCTGGGGTATTTTCTTAGTGACGTTTTTCCAGAACGTCAATTACTGTCGGAGCGGCTATTAAATTTCACATTTGTGCTCTTCATTTGTTTTCTTTTTCTTTAGGAAAGGTGTCCTTGCTAGCGAGGTGGTCAGCTTCGCTGCGTGCCAACTATGAGGAGCTTTGGTCTTGAGCCAATTAAATATTTGTGATTTAAAATGGAGCGGAGGAAGAAAAAAAAACTGTGAAAGGCTGCTCTGATTTGCTGTCCCTGTCAAGGGGCAGCCTTCAAACGACTGTTACGCAATAGCAGGGGATTTTATGGTTCCTTTGCTTGTCCAGGCTACAGGGTAGGAGCTTCTGCTCATTTCAAAGCATCTGTAAGTTTCCCACTGAAGGTAACTTCTCGAAAATGGGCAGGACAGTTTTTCTTTTGACAAAAGTTTAGAAATTCTTATCACTACCCAAAATAAAAAGAAGAAAGAAAGTAGAAAGCAAAAGGGCACAAGTGCCATTTTTAAGCACAAAAGTTCTATGCGTGTCTGATAAACAGTCTGATATTGTCTTAGGTGTTCCTTAGGGACACTTAGGGAAGTCTTTGGAACACTTTCGAGTGTGTTTTTTTTTTATCTTCATTTATTTTTTTTTAATTTGTTTTTTATTATGTTGTAGTATGTGTATGTGTGTTTCTGGGGAGGGGTATGTGCATGTGGGTGCCAGCGCCCATGGAGTCCAGACATATCAGGTCCCCCAGATCTGGAGCTACAGGAGGTTGTGAGTCGCCAACCATGGGTGCTGGGAACTGAACTCTGGTCTTTTATAAGAGCAGTACCCACTCTTTACCACAGAGATCGCTCTCCAGCTTGAGTGGGCTTTTCTTCCTTTTTAACATAAGCACAGTACAGCCAAGGATCGAGCCTTCCTCAGAACACAGCATTTACAGTAAGCACCCGACATTTTCAAAAGCTCAAAAAAGAAAAAAAAAATGGAGGGCAACACATGCCATGCTGAAGGGCATCCCCTTTCAGTCCAGGAATAAAATTAAATTGAACATTTTGGCAGAAAATAAACATTTGCGTTGGAAAACGGTTAATTTGTGCCCTATTGCCCCGGTACTACATGCATAACAACCCTCTCTTTGTGTAACTTCGGCCTCCAATCTAATAAACCGCTTCTAAATAGCCTTCATTCATTGGAAATCTGCTCCACCTACATTTGTGCTAAACACTCCTTGGAAATGCACGGGGCTCAGATTTTCCACACTGAGGTCCCCCCCGAGTGGGAGCCGCTGCACAGCATAGACTCACACTGTTGACTGCTGTCACAGGTGGCCAAAATTACAGACTCAACCTGAAAGCCGCGAGTTTGTAACATACGAGCACAACTCTCCAATTCAGCTTTGTGTACACAGAAATGTGCACACGAACCCAGCTATGTATGTAATCGCACTCAGCTAGGGGGCTGGCAGGGGTCAAGTGCAACATCTCTTCCTCCACCAAAAGTCTGCAGGTAAAGAAACCATTCTTTGTGTTTTCTCTGGTACCTCACCAGTAAAAATGTCCAGTAAACATTCCCTGGATGAAGGAAGGAAGGAAAGAATGCTCCTTTCACCACAGCATACAAATAAGCTGGAAATGATTTCCACTGACATAAACTGAAGGCTACAGCGGCGGCTACTTAGCCCTGGGTTAGGGTATATGTGAGGATCTCTAACTAAAGTGGGAACCAAAGTGCTGCAATTGTGTGACTCAAAGACCCAGGTAAGGCTCAGGCTTCCTTCCCCTGCCAATTAGAACTGGCCATCCAGTCTCGGGAAATCTTATCTTTGTGTTCCTGAATCTGTACACACACACACATACACACACACACACACACACACACACACACACACACACACCACAGTATGTGTGTTGAAAACACCACAAATAATCTCAGGAAGACACTGCAAAGGTCAGGATAGGTGGGCTAGATGTTTTCAAGCAAGCTGAGAGCTTACTCCTGGGTATCTGATGCAGAAAGAGCCAATTATTTCCACCTTCTGCGACTCTCAAACTGTCTAGACTCTCTTCCTACAAGAAGGAAGCCGCCAGGGTTGGTCCCTACCACGAAGGCAGAGGCTGGTGGGCCACCATCTGCACCACCAGCTCTGTTAAACACACCATCTTGCTGAAATTTGCAGTTCAAAGGGCCCTGATTACCAGGGCACAAGTGAAAATGAGAGAATCCAACAACCCAGTATTGTGCTCAGTCTCAGGAGGAGTAGACCGTGACCCTCATTTTATAGGCAAGAGATTCAGAGGACTGAGCGAATCCCTTGGGTCTGCCCAGCCACTGACTGGCAGAACTGGGATTCAAATCTAACACAGGCAAGGCCAAATTACACGAAGTTATTCAGCTGGGCCAAAAGACAAAACAGCTCCCAGCAATACCCGTGCAAGCCTGCATGGCAACCTTGTACCTTGACATACTTCCCTATCAACCAAAAAGCAAAAGTATTGTAGATCATAGAACTCAAGTATCAGGGGCCAGACTTGAAATTTTTCAGTCCAATATCACATTAATAACTACTAAAAGCAAAGCAAAAACAAAACAGCAGCAGCAATGGAAAGAAAATATCCCAGATCCCTATGGCAATTTCTAGTAACCAGAAGTTTAAAGTTTAAACACAACTCCACTGTTGTTCCATCTGACTAGGTTTGAATTGTCTAGAAACTTCAACAATGATAACCACATGCCATCTTGCTTGGTTACTAGGCAGGACTTTGTAGCTCCGCTGAAAAAGAAATATTAAAATTTTGTTCTTAAAAATTCTTTTTTTCCTAGGAGTTGGTTATTTAGAAACACAATCTCACTCCTGTTGACAATGTCAGAGCGAGACCTTTACAGCTAAAGGCCGTGGAAAGAAAATGTCAATCCAATCTTCCCATTTATAGCTAAGCGCACACTGGGGCTGTGCACAGTAGTACTCACTTGTCTCTGGGGAACTCCCACTTTGGATCCTCTGGCAACTCATACTCGGAGACTCCTGCTAGCATTGGGGTATCTGCCGTAGAGGACAGACGAGTGGTTATCCTCACCAGCGGGGTGTTGGAGTTCATGGAGGAGCTAGACTCAGCCGAAACCTGGATACAAAATGCAAAGAGGCAGATGTAATCCTGGCTCTACCTGGGAAGCCTGGAGGTGAGCTGGGACCCAGCCAGAGCATCAGTTCTTACAAAGAAAGGGAAAGGAACCAGGCAAAAAAAAAAGGGGGGGGGGGACCAAAATGAAAAGTCACAGGAAAGATCGGGTTTCCTCAAAAAAATTATTTATAGAAATTTAATCATGGTATTTCTCCTTCTCATTAAGAATGTGCAGATAGACCCCACAGGCGTCATTACTGTCTTTTGGCCTTTCTTCATTCAGAGCCCTACATGAGGAAGATTTCCTCAGTGCTGCTCAGGCCACAGACTGATGCTGTGCCCCTGAGATTCACTAACATGTAGGCTGGGCTCAAGTACAGGGCACTGGCCAGGCATGCGCAAGGTTCTAAGTTCCATTTCCAGCACCATAAAAGAAAAACACGTCCAAAACTGAATCAGCAGCAGGGGTTCACAAGCACTTGGTGGATGAGATCTCCGCTGCCTTTGCCTCCAGAATGTAAAAGGGTATCTCAAGGAAAGAGGGGTGTGTATGCGTGGGAAGGGCATTCTGGGAACTCATGGGGAAGGCATTCTGGGAACTCAAAGGTCTTTCATTGGAGGAAACCCAAGGCCCAGGCACTGGGAGGTCATTCTTCATCTGTCCCCAGTCCTTCTGAAACGTGATGATGCCCGGACCATTTAGTAAAAATGGGCTGGCTCCTGTCACTTTCGCTTCTTCAGTAGGCAGGGCAGTGAACACACGAGACCAAGAGTTGAGGGAAAGACACCCTCACACTGAACCACATAGGAAGGATCCTCTCTCACCTGGCAGCACACAGGGCTTCACCAAGTGACTTGTTTCCCTTGATCCGTATCAGCCTAGGCCAGACACGGTGTTTATCTCTTAAACACACAGTCTCCCCTTGACTGATCCCTGAGAAAGAAAATATACCCAGAATCCATGTGAAGGCTGTGCCCGGGTATGACTGTGGGCTTCATTCTAGACCACGACTGAGGGTTTGGCCAAAGACACATGGATATGAGGTTAGACAGGCACCATCTAGGCCTCACCCCAAGCCATCCTGGCTTCAGTCCATGGCATGGCTGGGGATCCCCAGCTGAGCACACAAACGCCTCCTCAACCCAACTGGCAAAGATGAAGCCAAAAGAACTCTTTCACAGGTGGATCCTAGACTCTCGTCAGAGGAGCCCAAGGACCTATGCTGTTCCTGGGACTGTCCCATTTGTCATGCCCGTCTGTTCTTCGTAAAACCCTGCCACCCCCAACAGAAGTGAAAAAAGGCGCTTGTGGTATTAAAATCAATGACGTTCAAGGTTATCCTTGGCCATATAGTAAGTTCAAGCTCAGAGACCCTATCTTGGAGTGGGGGAGAAAAGGAAAGAAAAAGAAAAGAAATGAAATATTAAAATCATGGAATGAGTTTTGGTGTGAAATCCTATTATTTAAAATATACATGGGGACATTTCTGAACCTTCTGAAGTTGTCTTTGCGGAAGGGGAAAGGTGATTTTTTTTTTAATGAAAAAATTCATCTATGTGTGTGTGTTTGCTTGCGTATCTGTGTGGAGGTCAGGGGACAACTTCTGAGAGCCAGTTCTCTCTTTCTACCGCATAGGTTCCAGGAATTGAACTTAGATCATCGGGCTTGCAGCAAGCGCCTTTGCCCATTGAGCCATCTCACCAACCCCTAGAAGAATCTAAATTTTACTATGGAGACAGGGCCTTTACTCATTGTGGCATGACAAAAATTTTTTTTTGTTATTTTTGTTTTTTTTTTTTAAAGAAGGAACCACAGGACTGATAACTGTGTAATTGAGAGCCATACCTCAAGGGCCCCCCAACCTCAAAGGCAAACACAGAAGCGAGCAGGAAGAGTTGGGCTAGGGACGTGTGAGCTCCTCTAGCATCCACTCCCCTTGTTCCCTACTAAAGCCACCAGGTGGGAGCTGCTAAGTAAGAGCCTCACCAGGAGCAAGAGGAGGAAGACTCCCAACCCCTTTCACGGTCTGCGTGGCGTCCAGCCTCCAGTGGTGAGCTGTCTCATCTGCAGGCTGCGTCAGAAACCAGTTTTCTGACCACATCACGATGTCTACTTTCCATTGGCCACAAAAGTATCACGAGTTTTATCCACAGAAAAGGGACTCAGAAAATTCTGGAATGGAGTTGGCCTACAGCACTTCCCTGGAAGCACCTACCTGACTTATTCTGAGTCAGGGTCATAGGTTATGTTTGCAAAGAGTGTGTAATTTTTTTATTTAATTATTTTGAAGATCTTTCTGGTAGTACTTCCACACAAACAGGCAAAAAAAAAAAAAATCACTTACTGTAGTAGAAATTCACGCCAGAGGATGAGAGGCAAGAAGTCACAGTCAAATTAGTAAGCATCAGCTCGGGGAAGAAAGAGACAGGCCCCAGAGAGCAAAAAGCCAGCAGAGGCTGCTGCAGGCAGCCAGGATGCTCTTCACAGGACTATCAGCTGGGCCCGCATCACAGGACCCTGATGTTCCAGAACGAAAGCGTCAGAAACCATGGAGAGCACACGGACTGCTAGGACCAGCGAGGAGGAGACACTAACTGGGAAATCGCAGGGGACCACAGTGCTAAATGGTGATGATGTTCAGAAGCCAGTGGCACACGGCAGCCTCTGTGGTGTGTCCCTGGGAGTCAGTGCTCACCCTGGGGATGCCGCTACAGGCATTTTCTGGAAGGATATCTAAGGCTAGCAGTGGTCACCTTTTAAGGAAAGAGATCCAGAGTTGAGAGCAGAGGAGGATACAGGTCTTATTCCAGAACTCTCTATATCATTTAGATTTTATTACCACGATCTTACGTCTCTTTTGTGTTTTAGGAGAAGTTCTTTCTTTAACGAAAATATCATTTGGAATAAAATAAGAATGAGTAAAGAGAAAAAGGAAGGCAGAGGCTTGAAAAATACAGACTTCAGTCAGAAAACAGCCAGATCCGTGCCTTCGCCCCCTCTCTTGTGCCACCAGGCTGCTGTGTGATGTTTCCACATTCTTCAGTGTGCAAACCCAGTGACCATCCAGGGCCAAGCTGCCCTTGGTCTGGTGGGCTGCATCCTGCTCAATGGCACTGGGTGCTTAAGGTCAGAGTCCCGGGCGGTCTCAGTCCTAGCTCACAGAGCTAGCAGGGCAGCAGGAAGACAGGGCAGGCTGGGCAGCTGCTGCTGAGCTGGGACAGCCATAGCTCTTCAGAGCGCCTTGCTGTGTGGGCTTGTTCTGATGCTAGACAGGATACACTTTAATTGCATATCTTATTCGCGAGATGGGACCCTCAGCTGCCAGCCAGGATGGCCTGGGGCTCCAGTGAGTGAGAAATGCCAAGGATGTAGGAGTTAGGGGACAGTCCTAAGGTGGAGGAAGGCAAGCTACGGGGTAACACAGTCCTGCTGGGGAATATGACTGAGGGGCTACTGCAAACTGGAGAGATTTACCATCGGGTCTGACAGTAACTGCTCTATGGAGAACCTCGGACCCAGTGGGAATGAACAACAGAGCCCTGTGGCGCAAGTTTACCATACGCGCGCGCGCACACGCACACGCGCACACGCACACACACACACTGCAACAGGGCCTTTCCATGAGGTTTTAATGTGAACATTTTTCAAAATGGAAACAGAAAAAAATTAAAAATAACACGGAAGAAAAAACCTTGACAGTCTTTGCTGCAGCCCTTGCTACTAAAGTATAAAACTGTGTTTACGTGGGGGAGTTTTGTTCAATATAAAGTGCAGATTCAGATTCAATGCACAAGCCTGGGAAATACCTTTGTTAAAAAAAAAAAAAAAACAAAGAGAGAGAAAGGGTAAGAAAATACCCAAAGTGTCTGAACATACAGAACCTGCTCTCGCTGTCTACAGAGGTATGTCTTAATTTTACCTTCATGCATTTTACTATACTGTTAAAATCCCCTGTGGGATTGTAAAGTATAACTGGCTTTCTCTTCATTCCCCTTCCTCAGAAACTCAACCTGTCTGGAGGGCTTGGCAGCATCTCCGGCAGGGGGTTCCCCCAGGAACTCTGTGTTTCAGGGGCTCCTTCCCTATGAATCGAGGCCCCGCCGCCCACCTTGAAAGTCATTCGTTTCCTCAGAGCCATCATATGGCTGATTTTATTTCTTTTCTTTCTTTTTTAATTATAACTTCCCTCCTCAGATAGTCTTCAGTCCTTAACCTAGAAAACTTCAATCTGGGAGTTTCCCCTTCAACGTGCTTAAAGCCATCCCACAGTTAGAAGTTACTTACAAACAATAAAAGCTAACACTCCAGTAAACGGTTCCCCCACCCACCCAAATCCTGGCAGGCGGCTTTGAAAAAGCCACGCGCTCTTCTCAGTCTCCAGCTCGGCTGCCTTACATGGCGGGATCCCTTAACCGCGTGCCATAAATCAAGCTTTGAACTCAATGTGCTTTTCATATATTTCCATAGTACATGTGGGAGATTAAGGGAGGAAGTGGGTTTTCTCCCCATTTCTTTTTAAAGGGCCACCAAGAAATAGCTGCCATCTCTTTACTGTGGATTAAGCTGAACATTCAGAGGGGACCTCACAGAAGACAGAGTAGGCAGAAGCAAAGACGAGGTGGTGAGGAATGTGTCATGCTTGTCTTTTTTCCTGAGGGCTGACACACAGCCTTGGCCCACAGCCTACTGGAGACACCCTCCAACTCCCAGGCAGTGGGCGGAGCCTTCCACATCAGAACAGAAGCCCAGGGAGCACATAATTCTGCTGTAAGTCTAGCTCCACACACCTCTACCTGCGGCCAAGCAGAAGGGCTGCATCACACCAAGCTTCAGGGGATCTTTAGGGGTGGATTCCCCCCCCCCACCTTCCATAACAAAAGTTAGGTAATTACTCAGACTTCTCCTTAAACAGTCCCTACCGCACGCACGTGGATGCTTGAATGGCCCGCTACAACAAAACACTTAGCCCAGAAATTCTATTACACTTGGGCCTCATCAGCAAAAGTCCAGGGTAGGTCTGGGTCGGAGAACCATGTCTTTCAGAGGCTGAGAGAAAGGCCAGGCTCAGTGGGGGACAAGGAAGGCGGGGGGGGGGGTTCCTATGAATAAGCAGACTCCACATGGGGCATCCACAACTATCCAGTTACCCCGATGTTTTCGAGAACCAGTACACTGCAGCACTGGGTTGATACATCACAAAGGGGATTCCAGGTCATGGTGTTGAGCTGCTCAGCAGTGAGCAAGTCAGAACTTACTTTCACTGAGTTTGGAATACTCCAAGACCATGAATACATCGCCCCGAGAGCAGCTCTGGAATCAAGGGTTCCTCCTTCCCAGCCCTAATGACCAAATGCCTCAAAGGCATTATGAAATTGTTCTCTGGTTTTCTCAGCTGCCCATATCAGTGGCTGAGGCTGGGAACAGACACCACAGTCCCTTGTGCGACTGGGTAGGCTATGGATTCATCTGGACACAGCCAGCCAACAGCTGATTCTCCATCTTGCTCTATGCAAGCTTCTGGCTTCAGAGGAAGAAATGACACACCCTGGGAAAACTTCTCAACAAACACGGCACCCACCGCCTTAAGCAAGGCTTCCTCTGTCCATCTCTGCTGACAAGGGACTTGTGGAAGTAACAAGGCAAATCCCTACCCTTGGACTCAGGGCTACACAAAGACTGTTTCTCATTGGCCACCGATGGTCCAATTGGCTCACAAGGTGCTTCTCTGGGTTGGCTACTGCCATTTAACACCCTAAGTACCAAGAAGTAAGAGGCAAGTGAGCGGGTGCCTACAAAGTGTTCAGTCCTAGCCTTGGAATGAATCCCCATTATAGGGAGATCCCACAGGCTTCCTACCTGCTTATAAAGTTACTTTTCTTTCTCCAAGAATCAAAGTATAAAAAAAGTCTCCCCAAATCAATGTTTACTTTTAAAAAAGCTATAAAGAATTTGATATTGAAACAAACAAACAAAAAACCCTACATCTTTGCCTCAGAAAAATAACAAAGTGAAATATCTGCTTTAAACAAGGGCTGGACAGGGAAGTAAACATCAAGGAGAAAGAAGGGCTGAGAAGGAGATGGTTCAAAGGGTAAATAGCCTTCCTTGACCTGCAAGCATTCTCTTGGACAGAAGAAGAAGAAAAGAAGAAGAAGAAGAAGAAGAAGAAGAAGAAGAAGAGGAGGAGGAGGAGGAGNGAGGAGGAGGAGGAGGAGGAGGAGGAGGAGGAGGAGGAGGAGGAGGAGGAGGAGGAGGAGGAGAAGAAGAAGAAGAAGAAGAAGAAGAAGAAGAAGAAGAAGAAGAAGAAGAAGAAGAAGAAGAAGAAGAGAAGGAGAAGGAGGAGAAGGAGAAGGAGGAGAAGGAGAAGGAGAAGGAGGAGAAGAAAGCCTGGGGCTCACAGGCCAGACAGCCTAGACGACTCGGCTAGTTCCAGGCCAATGAGTGAGAAACTCTGCATTGAAAAAAAACCAAAAGGGGTAGGGACTGGACCACATCTGACGAATGACACCTAAGGTTATCATTTTGCTGCAGCACACATCTGCACACACCTACACATCTGCATGCACAAATGCAGCATGAATAAACACAGCAACAAAAGACAAGGGTGAACCGCATGGAGAGAGCCTGTGACTCTCCACGCTGTGAAGGTCAAGAATCAAGGCCAGGGGGATCAAAGGTGGACTGGAAGCTGTATCATACAGGAGCTCAGGCTAACACAGAACGAAGCCCAGCCTCTGAATGCCTGGGAGCACCGGTCCTCCAGACATCTGATTACAGGCTCATCTGTCGCCAGGTAAAAGGCATGCTTGGCATCCCTGTGGTATGCACTCTGTCATTAACCTATCTCCAGGCCTTTGTGGGACTTTTCCCTCCAGCCACAGCCCAATACTCTCTTTATCCAGACACAAGATAAACATCTCCTCCTCCCCGAAGGAGGCTGTGCTTTGGGAAGAGCAGGAGCACACTCTAGAAAATGCTGGGGTCCATCAACACCTCTTTAACCCATTTATCTCCCAGAGACTTATTTATCCACAGGGCCTGGTACCCACACACTTTTCTTATACAACGTGACCCCGCTGAAATATTTCAAAAGGACCTTGCAGTCAATGGCAAATGGGTAGGCTTTATCTGCCATGAAACTGTTTGATTTATTAGTAGTATTATTACTATTAATATTAGTATTAGTAAGTAGTATTAGTATTATTGGTGATGATGGGGTTGGGCAGGCTAGGCAAACACTCTTACACTCAGCCACAACCCCATCCCAAGAATCCTGGCGTAGGCCCATGCACTAAATTGGGTGCCTGGTTTAAGCTGTGCATTTAGTAAATGACAATGAATGCAGAGGAGGGAAATGAGAAGAAAACCAGAGTTTCCCTTTGGTTGCACAGGGAATATCAGAAGAATGGAGGGCTCAGGGGGAGATGGATAATGAGGACAGTCATTGGGCCAAAGAGAGGAAACATGTTGAGCACGTGTGTCAAGGGGACCTCGGAGGCAGCTGCCTTCTTCACAGGAAGTGGCAGGAAGAACATGGCAGCCGATGTGAAACTTCTTCTTTAAAAGATGCTGGAGCCAACAAGACGGCTTCTCAGGCAATAAACAGTGCTCAGTACCAAGAACCCTCCTACCTGCTTGATTCCTTGAAACCACTTGGTGGAGGAAGGCCCTGGCTCCCATGGAAGTTGTCCTCTGGTCACCATAGACATGCTATGCCATGTACATGCCCACATGCAAACACACACACACACACACACACACACACACACACACACACACACGTACTGCATAAACAAACAAAAAAAAGTAAGAAGAGCTTTCTTTAAAAGTGATGAGGACTAGAGAGATAGCCCAGTGATTAAGAGCACTTGCTGCTCTTGCAGAGGACCCAAGTTCTAGTTCCAGCACCCACATCAGACAGTTCGAAACTACCTATAACTCTAGCTACAAGAAATCCAATGCCCTCTCCTGGCAACCCAAGGGTCCCTGCAAACACATATAAACATACATACACATAAATAAAGATGCATTTTTTAAAACGATAAATTAATTATGGGCCAATGGCCTCGCTATACCATTACAGATTTCACTTGCTCCTCCTATTATAAAAAAAAAATAATGGAGATGGGGACATCGCTCCCTTTATTTAAACCCCCTATGCCATAGTTCCAATGTGGAAGATGTCATGGACGATGGATAATTAGGAATAACAGATGAGGAGAGGCTATGAAGGGGTGGCTACTCAGCCTAAAGCCTTAAAGTACCTGGTCAGGTAAGAATTATCTTACGATCGAACTCTCCCAGCAACTCACAGGGCAAGGAATTGACTTCAGCCTCATCTTGCTTCTCTGGTCCCACAAATGACAGTGGTGTCATTCAAAGTCACAAGAGCATTCTCAAGGGCCTCTTTGATCCCCACACTCAACACAGTTGGTCATTGGCTGCATCTATCACGCTTCTACTTCAAGCCTCTGCAAGAAATACCTGTTGGGAATGAGACCCCAAAGCTGACAAGGACCTGCTCAGCCTGTAGTGTGAAGCAGGGCTGAGAACAGCCAGGCCTGTGTCAAAGCCACCACTGGCCAGCTGGTTCCCAGTTCCTTCTAGAACCTTGTCCACAGAAAGGACCTTGCTAGCTGAAGGCCCAGGAACGGTAGAATTAGGTCAAACCCAGAGATTCTTAAAGTGTCGCCTGAGGAAGTGTTTAAAATGAAGGCTTCTAGATCCATTCAAGATCTACTGAATAAGAATCTCAGAGACTAACGAATCTTAGTCTTAATGAAGTCTTAACAAACATCTCCAGGTTCTACTAAGATACACAGTGGAACACAGCCAGTACGGGCCATTTCAATTTCTATCTGAAAAATAATGACAGTCTTATCGGAATCAAGTTCTAAATCCTTTCTGAAAGATTTGCATCTACACACCCTGGCTCTGAGCCTCCACGAACAAGCAGAGGAGAAGTCAAACATTTCTTTTCCCATCCACTTTTGAAGGGCTTTGTTTTCTGAGACAGTCAAGGTTCCCTCTAGCCTCACTTCCCCCACAGCTAGCCATCAAAGACCAAGCTCAGGGTTAAAGGTAACCTTCTCCCTGTTCCATACAACAATCATGTTATCTGGGGGCTGGGGAGATGGCTCAGTAGTTAATGAGGGCTTGCTGCTCTTCTAGAGGACCGGAGTTCAGCTCCCACAACTCACGTCAGGAAGCCGTCAGCTGCCTGCAACTCCAGCACTGGAGGATCTGACGCCTTCTTCTGGCCTTCACAGGCACCTGAACACACGTGTTTATAACATACACACACACACATGCGTGCGCATACATAAAATCTTATCACTGAATCCCTAGCAACACCTATAACTGATAGGCAATAATATAAGCATACACTGTTATTTAAAAAACCAGACAGATTCAGCCCAAACCCAGTTTAGAAGAAATCGCAGTCTACTCTCATGTAAGCAGTAGTTCAGCTGAACCTTCTGACTGTACGTTTCTGATCTCTACTTGAAACAATAAAGCAAAGAAAACTAAAGTCTCTTTCTTGCCATGGCGAAAGTGCCATCTGAATATCCAAGCCCGGCTCCCAACGAGGCAACGTATCCCAGACATTGCTGATCTTCCTACAGACTCCTGTCCTTGAATCTTACCACCAACCCCAGGACGGGGCCTCCAGAGAAACTGCCCCTCCCTCGGAGCAACTCTGACTTGCACACGGCTGCGCTTTCTTCCTTCAAAATTAGACCCCGCCCACTCATCCCAGAGCAACACAGTGACTTGAGGCTCTAAGTTCCCAATGCTGATAGATCCCTCGCACAGTAACAGGCTATGTCCGCGTGCTGAGGTTCACAGACATTAGAGGGGGGAATCGAGATGGAGGAAAAGATCCAGGAGCTGGCTGGGTGGTAACGGGGAGTAAGTTTCTTCAAACTCTTTATCTACTTTCTGTTACCTGTCTCCGCAGGGGGATGCGCTTGGTCAGTTTGTGCACAGCCGGCTGGCTGCTGAAGTCCGGCTTCTTGGTCGTGGTCTTCATTCGGCACAAGATGACCGTCACCACCATGCAGGCAATTAAGAAGACCCCTATGCAGTAAATAGCTATTTCCAGGTAATCTGGTGAAGCTGTGATCTCCTTTTCTCTCACCGGCGCTAGATTGCAGATCACAGAACAGGAACAAATGAGTAGGCCACAGAGTTAGGATGCCGGAGGGATGCATCATAGCGTAGCTAACGGAATCACCCCAAAGACCACCAAGGGCTTCCCCATCAACAAGTCAATGCAGAGGGATATTCAGGGGCACAATAGCTGTGTGTCTCCATCCTGGGTCTCTCCAAATGCTAACAGTCAAGGGCTCCTCAGTTAATCACCACAGACCAGATAGCCACCTTCTCTGGCATTTCTGTGATCAGTGATCAGCATAGCTGATACCAAACTGTAATAGGAGGTTACAAGGCCACATTCCGCGAGGCCCCTGGACAGAGCAGGACACCCAGTTCCCCACTACAGGAAGCTCTGGCGATGTCGCCGCTAAACATAAACCAAACTGAGAATTGTTCAAAAGAAGCATGTCCACTTTGTTTCTAAAGAGATGGGGACAATGCTTTGTTGTTCCTACGGGGGGCACTTCAAGGGAAGGCTCAACGGGGCCCCAGAGGACCACAGCTCCACACGGACTTTACAGCCATCTAATAGGCTGGCCCAAAACATTTTGGTGAGTCCCTTCACACTGTCCAGAATATTATCCAATTAAACAATCAGATGCATCAACCATGAGACAGTCACATATATAATACATAATATATAATACCTAATAACCACTAAAATGTTTGTATATCAGGCTACATTAACTTGTTACTGAACCTTTTAAAAAACATAGCACCGCATATGGGTAGAGATGTGACTGACTTAGCACATTCTTTGGTCAGCTCTATCGGCCTCTCCTTGGTCCTCAGATGCTCCATCTACAAGCAGTGCATTCCCAAACAGTATATCCTCAAGCTGCGCTTCCTCAAGGGAACGGTGCTATCAGGCAAATTGGTTAAGAAGTGCCAGTTGGGCACTTATAGAGCACAGCATTGAAAGTATAAGCAAGCTCAACAGGAGAGGCATCTCTGTTTCAAGAATACATACTCACAGAGCAGATTCATAACCAAAGGGAAGACGGGTGCAACGGTTATTATTTTAGAGCTTATATATTTTAATCAGAAAAACTACTCTCTGCAAAGACAGTCAAAACTCTCAGCAGCACAGCACAAAACGAAACGATCGATTTACTTTTTTTTTTTTTTTTACAAGCCATAAAACAAGCATGCAGTATGCATGGTCCTCTAGAAACAAGGCATTAATAACTGGAGTAGACAAGCGTCATGAGCCGCGATATACGGCCTATGCAGTTTTCCAAGGGAAACGCGAGGCAAAGCGTGGGCGAGGGCAGGCACTCGTCAAGAAAGTAGGACTAGAACAGAGGCACGGGTTAGAGACTTGGACAGCAAGGGGCTTCGTTGATGTTGATTTCTCTAGAAGGCAGAAATAACATCAAGCCCGAGACGGCCTACGCATGCGCTGCAGTCAAAGCAAACTGAAAGTCCACCCTAGCGAGGCATGCAGCAAGCCACCGGATTCCCAAGGTAACACACTGCTTCTGCACACCTGCATCCTGAGGTGCTTCCCAGGCACCCAGATCTACATCTCGCTGTACTCAAATGAAATGTAAGCAAGGTGGACCGAGAGGCATCAAACCACATAGGGGATTTTTAGCAAAGTGAGGTTTGCAATGGGAAAAAAAAAATAACTTATGAATTTCACAAGTAATTTTGACTTCCCTCTTAGGAGTAGCTCATTGAGTCATCAGCTTAAGGATTCACTAAAATTACGAGATCCCTTTGGGTTTTAAAGGTGAAATTTGACTCAACATACGAGTATGGGATCTCCTTGTACATGAATATCTAAGGCGGTTTCTTATCCCTGGGGGTCACTTTGAATATTTATTGTCTTTGCATCTTTATGCAATAGATATAAAAGGCTATTTCTAAGAACAGAAGCTGTGTTAATTTTTTTTATAGCAATCAACCAAGAAAAGAGAAAAACCCACGGAGAGAAAGAGCAGTATGTACCTGGCAGAACTGTCAACCATGCAGAGTGAAAGGATATCCCAATAGAATTACCCGCCAAGCACGTATATTCCCCAGCATCCTCAAAAGTTACATTCCGAATATAGAGAACCTCAATCTCTTTGTCCGTGGTGTTAACACCGGCAGCCTAGAAAACAAAGGAAGCGAGAAAAAGGCTAGACATAGGAATGATTGTGGAGGGGGCCTTGGAACCAAGAGGCCTCGTACCAGCGTCTCCAGGGGGTACCGGCCATCAGGAGATTCCGACTGCAGCCCATCCACAAAGCCCACAACCGAGAGACACCGGCCAGCTCACCTCTGCAGGCCCGTCACCACACTGGCGTCACCACCTAGACATGCATGCAATTGAACACATGGAAAAATGAGCCCACAGAGTTCTCTGACTGGTTTCACTTGGGTTTGGGGGGGGGTGGTTTTTCTAAAAAGTTTGTGGCCCAGGGGGGCTAATCTGGGTTCTGGTCTTGTTGGACGCAAACTCCCACTGTGAGGAAAGAGAAGGTTCTCGGGTGTGATGGAACAAAACATGGACGATAAGCTGTGAGGTAGTCGGCTCACACATCCCTTGGGCTCCATGGGAACCAAAGTGGGAGGTTATCTTAGCAGAGTTTGGTTGATTTCTCTCAGGCTGTTATCATCTTGTCTTACAGAAAAACTGGAATTTCTTTCGTTTCCTTTTTTAATATGAATGTCTGAATGTGGCTACTTCAGTATCGCCGAGTCACACATTCACGAGACAATCACCAGCCTCCAGTGTTGGATAGGACCGGGTATGGAATCAACACAAACAAACAAAAGTTTGGTTGGGCGAATCCTATCACGCGAGCGTTTCTCTACACGACCAGTGTAAAGAGCAATGTGAGTCCTGCCTAATAGACAGATACTGCAGACTCAATGCATGCAAACTCGAGGTTCACTTGGTACTCAGACAGTGATCCCAGGAAGGATGCAGTCCAAACACGACAGACCAGAAAGGAGGGCTTGAAAAGCGGGTGGGGGTGGACGATAATCTTCAAGCACTTTGAACACTGTGGGCATTTTTCCATGGCTGCTGGCGTGGTGCCAGCTGCACCACCAAAGAAAGATCATTATAAATATACCAAGGCCACAAGGGTTATTCTAGAAGCTGCCTGCTGCCTCCCAAAGCACCGAGTCTTTTCAACTTCTATATCCAGTTTTCTTTTAAAAAACAAAAACAAAACAAAACAAAAAAAAAAAGCAAAACACAAACACAAAAACGTTGTTACCTTGCTGTTTGGGCAGGACAGTGAGCCAGGCAGACTGGTTGGCCTGCCCTATATAATTGGAGACCTTACATATATATTCCCCAGCATCCATCTCCGTAACATTGAACAGAGCCAGCACTTCTGCATTGGAGCTATTTATCCCCGAGTGCTAGAACAGACATAGGAAAACAACATAATGGCCAACCGGGAAGGACTCGGTGCTGCCTATGGTCCCACCACCAACACACCACAAGAAAACAATCTCCATTAATTACTTCTAAAGGGCTGTGGGTGGGGGAGGAACGAAATGAGTCGAGCAGTGGCAAACAGCAGTGATCTGATAGTGTAGGGGGAAAAGCGCGAACAGTCGGTGGGATGGGTGTCGCTCTCCCGGCTGGCCGGCTGTCTCCAGCACTTTGGATCCTGGGTACGGCTGGCTAGAGAGAAGACTTATTGGTTGTGAGTTCTTCATTCGCCCCCTGTCGCTCCTACGGTTGTACAGGAAGACTGTTCTTTGTGAGCATACCCCCTGTGAGCATGGTAGACAGGCAGGCATGGCTTAGAATTGACAACGCAGACCTAGCTCACCATGCTGGAGGGGAAGCTAAGACCTGGAAACTAAAGAGGCTGAAGCCACAAAAATGGGAACTTGAGGAAGGGGAAAAAAAATGTCTTTTAAGGATGAGTACAGAGAGAAGGGAGTTCTCCTCATTCATTATTTTACAGGTGCAGAAAGAAGACCACACAAAAAATCACAAAGAGGTGAGAGAGAATGTTTTGAAAAAGAAAATCGTTGTTCCTAAAAGGTGGCTACTAAAATTTAATTGTAATAAATATGACATCAAACATCATAAAATGTAAAACAACATCAGAATAACAGTGGCACAGTGTCTAGAGCTTGTCAGCTGTTCCCCTCTATTCTGTCCCATTTACTCTGCACACTGCCTTGCAAGCTGCACCTCCGACCCCGGTTTTGAAGGCATACCATCTGGCTAACCCTCACTAGCATCTCCTGTAAGACCTCAGGGCTGACCAAAACAGCTGAATCCACCAATTGCATAGGAGCAATTCCCCTACTCCACAGCCCCCTTCAGAACTATTACTAGTAGGCCTGGTGGCTACTAGTTGCTTAACACACTCTGCTGACTAGCCCATAAAGAGACCAATCTCTGAAATTCAACAGGAAGTCAAAGAATCTGGCGGAAACCCCAAGGGAGCCCTCACTGTAGGCCCCTTGGGATCCAGAAAGTCCTCACCTTCAGGACCTTGAGGTAGGGCAGTCCATCGGGCCCGTATTTACTGCCATTCTTTTCAACATGCTTGATCCACTGGATGTGGGGCTGGGCATCACTGTAAACTTTGCAGACAAACTCCACGTCCCCTCCGACTACCGCAGAGGCATTTGCAGGCAGTCCAGCTTGGAGGATGGGCCGGTGTGGTGATCGCTCTGACGGAGAGAGGGAGAGGGGTGATGGGAGGGGGAGAGAAAGCAATAAATGAGTTGTGGTGTCCAGGAGGCTGTCGGGGAACTCAAGCCAAAAAGGCCTCCCGTCTGCTGGCTGACTCCTTTGGAATAACACGGGGGGGCCCCATGGACAACACAAACGACTTCAAAGCGGATCGCTGGAGCACACCCCTTGTAAAGGGTACTTATTTACAGAATTCAGAAAAGCACGCACTACACCGTGAGTTACGGGCTACCTAGTGAACGAGGGGAAGTTCTTTACTTCAGCCATCTGGGAGTCGGAGGGAGCTGGTGGAAGGAGCTTACTCACCTATTTGGCTTGAGATGATACCCAGATTCACTTTGGATGTAATTTAGACAGCATGGGCACATGACATGGCTAACTCGTCAGGTCACGCTGACCATCAAGAGAGGTTCTTCTATGCATGGTCTCTCCCAGTTCATTGCTAAGAGGGTCTGGGAAGTCTTATCTCCCCCACTTTAAAAAGTAAATTACAAACTAATGCCCCAAGTGAGGTTGAAACCATACTAGCTGGATCCCTCTCTTTTTACCATGGCACAGATGCCATTCCGTGGTCTTTTCTTTAGTTGTTCGTTTATTTGACAAGTACCAAGTGTCACTAAGTGCCAGGCACCCGATGTATATACGCAGATATTCCTTAGCTTTCTCAGGCGTGGCACTAAAGAAACACAGGGACAGACCCGTTTTCAGGCTGAGTTTCACAGTATCGGAGGAACCCCACGGGAAGATGCTTGGCCATTCTTTTCTAGCTTCAGAGAAGAATCTCAACAAAGCACACTCCTCCTCCTTTTACACCAGAAGGTTCCTCTCCAGACGAGAGGTGTTCTCAGCAGACATCCAGAGAGGGATCGGGTCAGGTGTGCTGAGGTGCCTCAAGAGACTAAGTAACAGCCAACTAAAACTGGACGAAGAACTTTCTCCAAAGACATGCAAATGGCTAACAACCAGCTGGAATGATGCTTAGCATTTGTAATCATTGGGAAAATGCAAATCAAAACTATCATTTAAAGTGTAATAAGACCAAAACTATTAAGGGCCTGGAGGGTAAGGCCCTGTACCACTTTCTGTACTAGGGTAAGTATCAGAAGTCTGAAGTAAAAGCCAAAGCAAGCCATCTGATCCAGCAACCCTCACTTCAGTGAAGACCAGAGAGAAACATAGGTTATCACAGAACTAATCATAACCACCAAGATTTTAATTTGATCAACAGAAGAATGGGTAAAATAAAAACTCTGGCCGCTACAGACAATGGAAAAACTGCCTTGAAAAGAAGGGAATCGTGCAATTTGATGCCGACGGACAGCAGGAGTGGACCCGGAGGACACTATGCTAGACAAAATTCATCCGTCATTGGACAGATACTGTTTGCCCCACTTCTGGGAGGGCCGTAAAACTCTCAAATCCATATACCAAAGGAATGGAATAGTGGTGGCCAGGGATGGAGAAGAGAGGAAAAGCAGAGGCTAATCACAGATATTCGAGAGATCTGGTCTACCCATGACTGAAGATAAGGCTAAAGCTACATTAGGAGTCCACCACACATAACTGCTCTTACAACAGCAAAACGAATGACTGAATGAACGAATGGATGAATAATCGAGTGAACAAGAAAGAATTCACAGACTGGGCTGCTGTCTGATCCCAAATACAAAAGCACTGTCATTACAAATTTACTGGAACCTACCCCCACAGCAGCGCTATCAATGGCTGCACGCCATCCAGTTACCAATCGCTTCACAAGCGCAGGCTGATATACTCCAACACTTCCCCTTTCCTTGCTCTCCAACCATGAGAACCATGTGCTAGCTTAACAAAGACAGTTCAGACAGAGCTGGGCATGGTGGCACACACCAGTCACCTCGGCACTTGGGAGGCAGAGGCAGGTGGATCTCTGTGAGCTCGAGGCCACCCTGGTCTACAGAGTGAGTTCCAGCCAAAGCTACAATGGTAAGACGTTGCCTCATAACAACAACAAAAAATAGTTAAGAGAAACAAGGAGAACGCCAGCTCAACAATGGCCCCATGTTTGAGGTTCCCTGTGCACTGGGCTGGACGCAGCAAACTAGAATGATAGATCTCCAAGTCTTTTTGTATCGGGGCCTTCCCGATGAAAATATCACCCTGTGGAATTTGCTGAACCGGAGCCAGACCATTTACAAACTGACTCCACTCCATAAGCCCGTTGCTGGCCCTCAAGGAGCTTTTTAAAAAGAAAGAAAAAGTTTGAGCACATTTCATTCTGGAATCTTCCATCACTTCATAGACACCTAAATTTCCATACCATAAAGATAAGAATTTCAGAGCCCCCCACAAAGAGTCATTCGTCTGCTCCTTTATCACCCACGTAGGTTGAGCAAAGAACAGAGAAGCTGGACTGTTCGTTTTTGTGATTAGGAAAAAAAAAAGTCTCAAAGCTTCATTTCTTGACACATCACAGGAAACTCTGCACTCTTTGGGATGGTGTACTGCTTCTAGGGTGGACCAGAGGGACTTGTGTGCCACAGGGAATGAATGGAGTCTGCACTAATCCCAGCTGAGCCCATTAATGCGGGAAGTCCCCTCACGCATGTCTCCTCTGTCTTCCCCAAGCCTGTGTCCCAGGAGTTCTACCAGCAAGATGGAAGCCCTCGGATGGGCTGGTTCCTGCTCATTTCTACCCCTCAAATATCAAGGTCAGTTCCTTCCCATAAAAGAAGGAATTGGAGGGCTGAGGTCATGGCTCTGTCAATCAAGCCTCTAGACGATACATTTAAAAAGTCAGGGGTGACAGCACATGCCTGAGAGAAACTGGAGAAGTGGAGAGGGGAGGGTTCTTGGAACGCCACGGCCTGCCTCGACAAATCTGTGAGTTCCAGGTTCAATGGGAGACTGAGGAACATCAGTCTCTAGCCTCCACAAATGTATATACATGTGTACCTACCTACCTACCTACATACACAGAGAGAGAGATAGGTGTTTGTGCAGATATCTTAGAGGCCAGAGGAAGGCACTGCATCCCCTGAAGCTGGAGTTACGGGCAGTTGTGAGCCCCATCATAAGTTCTAGGAACTGAACTTGGGGGTCCTCTGTAAAAAATAGCACACTCTTAGCCATGAAGTGCGCTCTCTCTCTCTCTCTCTCTCTCTCTCTCTCTCTCTCTCTCCCTCTCCCTCTCCCTCTCCCTCTCCCTCTCCCTCTCCCTCTCCCTCTCCCCAGATCCAAGGAAGGAATTTTAAGCATCAGTTCATTCCTTGCCTTGGTTTTCCAATTCTGCGTTCACAAGCATGCTTTTGTGCATGTATGCACACGTGTGCATGAGCGGTATCCCTATTGACATTCTCGAGAAACAGGAGTACTACAGGATCTACAGGTTCTGAGCCAGATTGACTGAATTTCACGGCAAGCCTTTTTCCTCAGCCGTACTTGTTTCTAATAAACGGCCTCACTGCAAACACTACACACGTAATACCAAATAACACTGCCTGTGAACAAGGAGTGCTTTCAGAACGCAACATCTCCTCCCGAGCCAGCCCTGGGCAGGGAATCCGTCGCTGGGGTAACACTGGCAGGGCCTGGTCCAGAGCTTGCAGTCTTGTTTTACTTGTGGTCAAAGGGCTGCTGAGCTCCAGTTATTAAGTTATTCCAAGCTATCCGGACTATTTTCACCCAAAGGGAAAAAAAAAGAAACCTTTGCAATGGTTCACTGTTATTGCATGTGCAAATTACAGCAAGCCGAACGTTAGAGCTCGCAGTCTTGAATTCATCTTTTCAAATTTTCTCACCTTATGTGAAATAACCTCCTAACGACTCCCTCTCCCCTCTCAGCTCTTTCTCACTTTGGGCAGAAAAACTACAAGGACGGTTGCTGTGTAATAGAAACCTTACACCGTCTCCCCAAACTTCTTACAGCTGCGCTCAGTATAAAATGAAACCTCGGAGAATGTTATTTAAAATGTTTTTAAAAAGTCAGTAGGCCTCATGTTTCATTTCTCCACATCAGGCTTTGATTTCCTTTGCAACCTTAGTCTCTGCCCTTAAACAAGTCGAAGAATGAGGCTTGAAACGTCTTGGAAAAGGACCCGGGATGCCAGCCTCTGCCAAGTACCATGCTCCTCTTCTCGTCCTCCTCAACCATCGATCTTCCACTGGCGTCCATGGACCCTTAACAACAGCTATGGGGCTACCAGGGATGGGGGTGCACACCTGGGATCCCAGCACTCAGAAGCCCGAGAGAGAGGAGGACCACAAATCCAAGGTCAACGTGGGCTACATAGTGAGTCCTTGTCCAAAGGGGGGGGGGGGGGGGGGGGGGGGGGGGGGGGGGGGGCAGATAACAGTCACCAGGAAGTTGGATAAAAATAAAAATAGGTGGAGAACTTCTGGAAAGTTGGGGTGCAAGCAAGTCAGATGAGGAAGCAAGCAAAGCAGGTGGCCTTTCCCGTGGGTATGGGAGAAGAGGGTGTGGGCCCCAGAATGACAGTCCTCCAAAGAGCTCCCCTGAACCTCACCTAGCCTCAAACAAATCAAGGCCCGCAGGTCTGCGACTTTCCACAGCGCCCTGCAATAAAAGGGTTAGTCTGAATTATTTCTGGATGAGAGACAGGCGCCCAGTGCTGGCTCAGCTCTTCTCCGTGACAACAAGGATCACATCTCCTCCAGTAGGCAGGATTTACAGGGTGAGGCAAGCTTCTCTTATAGCATGTTGAACTTGCAGATATTATAGAAAACACATTTTTTTCTCCTTCCAGGGGAGTGAAATAAATACGCGGAAGGCAGGCCGATGGGCAGCTTACCTCTATTTCCTGACTGCAGTTTAAACAGTTACAATTTGGACTTACAGGTTATAGATACGTGGACCCAAAGGGTGGAGGGGGGAAAGAGGGAGGGGCTTTCAAATAACCATTTGAGGTTCCTGTGTGAATTTCAAATTAAGCCACAATGGAAAAGCAGCCCAAAGTGCGCGTCTGGGGCCGATGGGACAGTTGGCCGCAGCTCTGGAATGAGGTTCCTCTGAATAAATGCTTAGTAAATACAGACTGGAGTGCTTTAAAAAAAAAAAAAAAATACACGCCCTCCCTCCTGTCTCTCCCTCACTCTTGCTCTGGCCCCCTTGCTTCAAGTGTCCACTTCACTATAGCAGAAAGCCCAGCTGCTGAGAAACTAAATAGACATATTAACTCTCTTAAGCCTTGCTCTGTAGCTGGGAGCCAAGACCCAGCCACCGAGGGTAGGACAACAGCCTGCTTCATTCCAAAGTAATTATGGAGCTGGGGGGGGGGGGGGAAATACCTGAGTGACGAAAAATAAATCTTTGTTAATTGACCATTGAAGCATTATAACATGTCAGGACTCCTCTGGACAGGATGATATGTTGGCCTGTAAGAGACCTACAAGTTCTTCTGGGACAGAGTAGAGGTCTCCAGTCTTTGGAAGCAGCAAACAGGTAGCTCAGAGATCAGAGAAGGACGGGGCTCTTAAATCACACCTATAAATTAATCAAGCCCAGAGTTCCTAGATTCCCGGTATGCCCCAGTATCCTGAGATTTTTCTCCTCAAAAGTTAAGCAGCAATTATCACAAGATGGAAGGAAGGAAGGAAGGAAGGAAGGAAGGAGAGAGGGAGGGAGGGAGGGAGGGAGGGAGGGAAGGAAGGAAGGAAGGAAGGAAGGAGAAGTTGAGAGTTATTTTCTTTGAAGTATGCCTGAAGCGTCCCCAGGAAGGCTCTGGAAGCAGCCAGTGCCCTCTTGAACAACCCACTCATTCAAGGAGTATGGATAACTTCGCCTGCTCTATCTTTAAATTGAAATCAAATTTTAATTGCCCTTCTTCCAAACTGGCAGTTTCTTAGCAACTGCAAAGGGCTGAACAGAGAGAAGAACGCTCTGCGATTTGGAAGACAAGTGAAAACAAGAGAGTTCTTTTCCTAAAGCCAGCCTGGCTTTTCTCTCAACAATAGGCGGTGGCTGATTTTGCTGCATGAGAATGCCCTAGATCAGCTCATGAGGCACGGCTATTAGGGAAGGCAGTCATCAAAGCCGAGCGCTCGTTCACGGGTGTTCAGGGCCCAGGAACCTGCTAAAGGCCTCACGCTCATTACAGTCAGCAGAATGAGTTCACTGCCCTGTCAGGCCTCTGCTGACACAGTCACACCAGACGGGCTCAATCCAGCTGGATTCTGAGTTTTGTTTTCCCTAAGCTTTTCCCAGCCCCCAAATATCAGCGCAAAAGATGGCCGGAACTAAAAATGATCAACAGAGGAAGGTAGTGTGGAGCTGGGATCAAGGGAGCACAGCACTTTCAGAATGAGTGCTGGTGCCCAGGACGGGATATTAGTGAATAGTCCTCCCCGCCCCCCCCCCCCCCATAGCTCTGGCTGTCCTGGAACTCCCCGGGGTAGACTAGGCTGGCCTTGAACTCACAGAGATTTGCCTGTCTCTGTCTCCTGAATTATTATTCTATTTTAAATGTGGGGCCCTGCTCTATAGCCTGAGTTGGGCTTGAACTCACAACCCTCCTACTTTGGCTTCTCAAGTATTAGGTACCACTAGGTCCAGAGCTCTTTATTACTTTTTTCCTTCTTTTCTCTTTTCATCTCTCTTTTCTCCTGTGCACACACCCCCGTGCGTGCAGGTGCACACTTCCATGTGGCGGCCAGAGGTCAGTACCGGGTGTGTCTCCCTTGGCTACTCTCTCCCTTAGTTTTATGTTACTTATTATCATGTGTATAATGTACGTGGAGAGCGCACACTTGCCACAGCACTGGGTACAGCTGGTTCTCTCCTTGCACATTCCATGGGTTCCAAGGATAGAAGTCAGGTCATCAGGATTGTGTGGCCACCACTGTAGCCACTGAACCATCTCAGCAGACCCTCCCCCTGAGGTCTGAGGCAGGCTCTCACGGACCTGGATTGCTCAGCAACTTATTGGTTGGGTGGTCGGCAAACCCAAGGTCTTCCTGTCTCCCCAGACTTTTTGCATGGCTACTGGGGATCTAAACTCACATGCTCATGTCCACACAATAAGCAACTTTACCCACGTAGCCCTCTCCCCAACTCCTTCCCACTCCTGCATCACTTTAAAAAAAACAGATTTATTTATATTATCTTTAAGAATGTGAGTGGCAGGAAGGTTCAAAGTATGCACACTTCAGAGCTCAGAGACATTGGATCTTTGTAGAGCTTGAGTAACGAGCAGTTGTGTTTCTCTGTGTAGCCCTGGCTGTCCTGGAACTCGCTTCGTAGACCAGGTTGGCCTTGAACTCACAGAGGTCCACCCGCCTCTGCCTCCCAAGTGCTGGGATTAAAGGCGTGCGCCTGGCACAGTGTACACTCTTAACTGCTGAACCTCTCTCCAGCCCTCTTTACCACTGAAAGAACAGAGCTTGCACTGGGAAAGGTGCCTGGTTTGCTGTCTTTCCTCAGCTCTTCACTGCTGTTCCAGCGGGTGGCCACCCCTCCTACTGGAACATCTGCCTATGCAAAGCCCTGCAGAACCCGGCTGGGGCTCTGGCTGCCTCCAACCAACCCACCCCAGACTCTCTCCCACACCTCTGCAGAGACCCGCAAAGTCTGAGGAACAAGGTTGTTTAGGGAGAGATGAAGTGTCTCCCCTCCAGGTCCGAAGTCACAAAGTTTGTTATGAAGGATGCACCATGCAAAGTGCTAGAAGCCAAACACGGCTGATTCCTTTGTGCTTGCTCACTGGCGTGGACAGGCACAGCAGAGGCCTGGCTGGCTGGGCTCAGGGCTGGGGAGACCAAGCACAAGCAAGCAAAGGACCTTCGCTAAAGAATGTCACAGACGATGACTCGGTTTGACATGGAGCACCTTCTACCTGCCGGGTTGTCAATTTAGATCATCTAAGGCAGATTACAGGAGTGGGGCTTGGCGTCACTTATACCCCCAATGTTTAGGGTGCCCTTGAGCTCTATGTCTTCAGAGGTGTGTCAACACTGACGGCGCTTACACCATGTTTAGATCTGAAAGTGCCTCTGCTTGTCTTTAAAGGGGACTTGGCTTTGGGGAGATAAACAAGTTCAGGAGACCAGACAAGTTCACTAAACCATACCTTCAAAGCCACAGTTTAAAGTGCTCAGCTTTATGCTATACATGTAGCCCAGGCGGGCTTCAAACTAGCCGTATTGCTGACGATGGCCTTAAATGTCTGATCCCTCTGCCTCCACCCGGGATTACAGGTGTACACCACTACACCCGGTTTCTGGGGTACTGGGGATGGAACCTGGGGCTTCACGCGTGTTAGGCAGGCACTCACTCCACAAGTGAGCTACAATTCCAGCAAAACCACAGGTTTTTTTTTTTTTTTTGAGGAGACAGAGCAAATGTGACAATATTTTTGAATCAATAAAGTTTATTCCTAGGGTCGGGGCAAACCCACACTGTTGGCTAGCAAAGTCTATTACCTTGCTCAGTTTACTAAATGATGGTTATTCTTTCAACACCAAGTCTACACAAGGTTCCCCCTACACTGGGCTTCAGTGTGGATGCTGATGTCAACTCAGACGTCAGCTGTCCACAGGCTCCCTCCTGAGGAGCAGAGGTAAACACAGCTGAGCCGCCCCACTGGGCAGGACACCATCAAGCCCTGCACCCCACTTACCCTGGGGGAGCAGCACAAGGCAGGAATGTGTGATTTTAGCTGGAGTGTGCAGAGCTGGGCCGCCCTCACAGGAAAAGCGTGCTGGACAAGGTTTTGTTCCTTTTTAATTGCTCAGGCATTAAATACACCCTCTTATTAGAAAGGCTGAGCTCCGAATTAGACCACATCTTCTCTCAAATGATTTGCAAAGAAACAAAACGGGGATCACTGGGAAACCCCCAAAGCCAAAATGCTATGCCTCGGGTTTCGAATGCTATGCAAGTATCTATCTGAAAGGATCAAGTTAGCCTATTTTTAGAAATACATCCTTGAAAAGTATTCACCCAGGTGCTCAACTAATAGTTGTGTACAAAGCTATCCGTGGCCATGTTTTAATGGAATAAGAGTATAAGCATGATGTCATATTACGGCTCCGGCAGCAGCGTATGGGTGACAAGAAGAACTGGGGCAGACTGCTGTGCGTGGGCACAAGGACCTAGGAAACTAGGTTCCCATCATTAACTTTCACCATTGAAAAAGCCTCTCTTAGAGGAAGTCCAGAAAGCTCCCTGCTAATCCCTCAGATGCCTTATTTTGCTCCTGGAGTGGATCAAGCAGAAGGAAAAGCCTTTGGCCCATCTGAGCAAACAAGAAATGCCTTCCCCCAGGTACTGACAACACGAGAAGCTGAACCATCCGCTGTTTGTTCTCTTGGAGCCAAAACGAGCAGGCGGAGAATTACCGGAGGCCCAAGAAGCACAACAATCGTGGAAAGGCTCAGAGTCATCACCAGATCCCAAACTCTGCACTGTCAAGACAGAGGATCCACCATCGCAATACAATACAGAGGACATTTCTAACATTGCTTCTAAACCAGTGACATCCTCTCTCTTCACAGAAGAAATGGAACACCATCCCCATGGCAACATCAGTGTCCTCGGCCACCTCCTCCCTACAGCCTCTTGCCCTGGACCTGCTATGTAAAAACCACACCAGTACAAAAAAACTACACCCTTCCAAGTCCAATCCACTATGTTAACAGCATCTCCCAGCCACAGCCTCCCTTCTCCTCGTCTGTGGGCACAGAGTAAACAGGAAGATGATGAACACAACAGCTGGGTGGCATAAGGCTAAGGGAGTCCAGGAGAGCGAACCTAGATACATCACTTACAAAGGGGAGACCTTGACATCACGGCCACTCACTCCACGTGGGAGCTGGCAGAGACTGGACTACACGACCCTTTGGCTCATAACAGCGGGTGCCGACTAAGCTGTATGAATACATGTATTAAAAACTCCATAGTTTTTCTGTTTCAGAATTTGAAATACATTAGGATGCCCCAGACGAAGAGAAGTTGCTCACGAAATTGCCTGCTCCAGAGAAAACGTGCCTCGTCCCAAATGCTTGGGCCGGAAGTGCTCCCAATTAGGGCCTTTCTCAGCTGTCAGGATATGTGTGCATCTGCTTTACCAGTTGAGCATCCATAAATCCCCAAACTCTGAAATCTAAACTTCTCCAAACTCTGAAACTTGCAATCAGTGAGGGAATTAAAATGTTGGAGGTTGACTTGGCAGGTTAGGGATGCTCAACCCGAGGGGCCCATTACTATACACTGTCCCTGCTGTCCACACAGCATCCAGCTATGCTAGCCCTGGTTCTAGTTAAGTACCTTTCCTTCTGCCTGCCACACCTGCCCCGCCTGCCCCGACCTGCACCTCCTGCGTACAGTCCCAGGAGAAGTCATCTTCACACACTGAACTGTAAGACATTAACCTGACCGCAACACTTCTATATCCTCCCACCCAGATGCCATGCCAAAGATCAGACAGCCAACCAAATATTAGCCCTCTTTGCCAGTCACCTCTACCAGGACTCTTGCCAGAACGGAGGGGAATCAATAACCTTCCTTTCTCAACTGTGGGTCAAAGGGCATCTGAAAGTTCACAGGAACCGAGAAGAGTAGACTATGACCAAGTCCCGACAGGTTCCTGGCAGGTTGGTACCCATGAGCTGTCATCTGCTCCTAGAGCTTAGCTTGCAAGGGGTGACTTCTTCCGGGGAAAGCGCTCATTTGCCAGTCAATGCCTTTGAAGCAGCTGACCACTGACCAGACTTTGCCCCTGGGAAGCCCTGTGGTAAGGCAGGAATGCGGAATCGCTCTGGAGCAATGAAATCTCATTAAACGGCTTTGACCCCAGGGAGTTTGGAAACCCCCATCCAGAAGAAAGTACTAAGCCTCCGGTAATGAGAAACAGGCTGAGTGTATGTCTCAGCCTGGAGACAGCAAAGAGGCACAGGACTGCCTAATAAGAGTGACCAATGGTCGCCCGTGCCATGAGTTAGAGCACCGCTCTCATGGCAACTCTTTCTTCAGTGGGTGCTACAGAGAAAGTAGGTTATTGCCCGCTATGGTTGGAATCAGAAACGGCCCCCATAGGCTCAGGTTTTGAATGTTTGATTCCCAACTGGTGGCATCACCTTGAGTGCTCTATGGCCTTTAGCAGGTGAGGCCTGGCTGGCAGAAGTGGGTGACTGTGCCCTCCTCGATTTCTCATCCACTCCACCTCCCGCGCCCACCACAAAGCCAGCTCCACCCTGCCTTTCCTCCAGCAATGGACTGAAATACCTCTGAGTCTGGGAGGCAAAATATGCCTTTCTTCCCCAGAATGGTACAGGGCATATGATCACAGCAACACACATGAATCAAAATACCCACACTGTCCAGTTAAAAAAATCAACATGCAGAGGTACCAGGACTTCCCAAGGCCACAGAAGGCAAAAGTGGGACTTGAACGCTTACACCCCGCATAATTCCCACCGGACTCCCCAAAGACACAATGTGGCAAGGAGACTCTCACATCCCAACTGTGGCAGCCACGGTTTGGAAAGGTAAAAAACGGCTGGGGGAACCCCAGCGCAACAGCGATGTGTTTCCCGCCAGCTGCCACGTGGGGCTATGATCCTGTGTTTGCACAAAGGCCCTCACTGCAACCTTAACTAACCCTTAGCCCATCTGCAGTGGAGGAGCTTTCTGCCTCCCTCCAGCTAGACTTCCTAAGTCCAGAGCTGGTGGTGAGAGACAGCCCTAGCATAAATCAGGTGTCAGGCTACAGCAAGAAATGGGACAGTGTCAGTTGGCAGCAAGATCGTAAATACGGACAAATCTAGGCAAGGCCCGGGACGCCAGGAAACCACTGCAGGTCCCCCCCGGGGCCCAGTGCGGAAACCTGGCTGGCCCTGGAGGAGCATAGCCCTTCCAACCAAGAATGGAAGGGAAACTGGCATTCAGTGCCTTGAAACCTCCAGATCATGGTCCGGGGTTCTCTCAGTGCTCTAGCCAAGACCGTTCCTGTCACATAAAGCTCTGAGAAGCCACTGTCAGATGGAAACTGACTCACGTAAGATCTTCCTCATCAGAAATCAAGATGACCCTCCTAGTGGCAGTATCTACAAGGGACTCGATGGTCAATTAAGTCATTATTAAACTTACTATTGACATTTCTTTATTTTCATTTTTGGTACAGGATCTCATATACCCCAGGCTGGCCTCAAACTCACTTTGCAGCCAAAGATGACCATGGGCTTCGAATCCTCTCCCCAAGTGCTAAGATCACAGGCATGCCATACCATACCTGGTTATATGCAGGGCTGGAGATGGGACACAGGACTTCACCGTGTATGCCAGCGAGCTCTCTACCAACTGAACCACACCCCAGCCCGAGCCCCTAATGTCACTTTTCATCAATGACTCGAACACTCCAGACCCACGGCAGGTGCCACACCGGGTAAACAGACGTAGTTTTAGGAATCCTGACTCCTTCGATCCCTCCCTCACTGCTCCGAGATCACACTAAAGTCTTTGCCATCCCAGCCTCCGAGCAGCAAACCAAGGCATTGTGCAGCCTCTCCCTCTCTCCCTGGAGCCTGCCAGAGGTTCCAGGCCATGGGTTGGCCAGACAGCAGGGCTTAACGGTCTACCTGGAAGAAGTCAGACCTCATTCCTCTCGAATGCACACCTGAGGAGCTCAGTACATGCTGCGTCTAGAGCCGAGCTGAGGGGGATTTGTGTCCAGGGCTAGCCAACTGAGTCATTCTGGCCTGCCAGTGACAAGTCAGGACTGGAGAAAATGCTGAGCCACCCTCAGCCAGCCAGAGGTGAAGAACAGCATATGACAGCCCCGACCATCCAGTGCCGGGGCTGGGAGATGAGATTCCAGAGAACCAAACTAAGAAGGGATCTGAGGTCCTAACCATACCTCCAACACACTCTGCATCCGCCCCCCCCCCATATCCAACATCAGGAGAAGGGGGTCACCAATAAGTATCCAATAGAGTTATAATGATTAGCAAGATCATAATTCAAAGCCAAATGAGGGAGGAAGGAAACTAATCCCCCACTTCTTCATCCGTGTGTATACGTGTATGCTTGAACTTGTGTGGGTCCACGAGCGTATGTATCTGTGGAGGTCTGAGGTTCATATCAGGAATTTCCTTGATCCTTCTTCTACTTTACTCTTCGTGGCAGGGTCTTTCTAACTCAGAGCTCCCTGGCACAGCTAATCTCTCTAGCCTGCTTGCTCAGGGAATCCTGCCTCCACCACACTCGGCCAGCATTTACCTGAGTTCAGGGGTCCAAACTCTAGCCCTCGAGTCCATTTGCGTGGCAAGTGCTTTATCTACTGAGTGATCCCTCCCTTGCCTGACACTAACTGTCTGAGAGCCATGGAGACCGTGTCTGAGACGCCTGCGCCGGGGTCTTCTCAAGGCCTTGCAGACAGCACTGACCCAAATTTCCTCAACTTTAAGATGGGGTGAGGGAAGGAAGAAGAAAAAGGAGGTTCTGTGATCCTCTGTAAGCCCAACAGCCAAGCCAGTCTAAGATGGCCTGGGTGACATCATCAACCAGGGTGCAAAGTCGGCAGGAAACAGAAGTCCACCTCCTGGTCCCCAAACGGGACTCGGTTTGCCTTCCAAGTACGAGAAACTGGTTTGATCCCCAAAACCAACGGATAAAATCTAGGCATGACGGTGTGCACTTACAAAGCCAGTGCTGGGAAGGTACAGGAACGCTGATCAGCCAGCCTAGCCTAAGTGGTGAGCCCAAGGTCACAGTGGCAGACCTTGTGAGGAGGGGAGGGAGGGAGGGGAAGGTGAATGGCTCCTAAGGACCAGCACAGAAGTTGAAGTTGTCCTCCAACATCCACACACATCCATGCACACCCCACTAGACACATTCTCTGTCTCCATCCATCTCTCTCTCTCTCTCTCTTTCTCTCTCCTGGCTGAGACTAACAAAAGTTATTAAAGAGTCACCCACTCGGGGACATTCGTTACAGAAGTTTTAGGGTACTAATACACCCATCCCACAAGTGATGATAAACATCTTCTTCAATCTTACTGGTTATAAAGCAGGTTCAGAAGGGCTCAGTAGCTCTTCTGGGGCCCAGATGTTCCTGCCACTGGGCTGGCTGCTTTTATCACTACACCGAGCTGTATTTGTTCCTAAGATGCCAGGGCCTCAGATCTTGAAAAGAGTTAAGGGGCCTCAGATCTTGGGTCAGACCCAGTGAAAAGAGTTAATGACTTCTAGGTGCCCCTTGATGTTGGCGGGGCACCCATCAAATCAAGGACTTGAGCATCCCTCACTGAGGAAACACGGTGAAGACTCACCAGCTCCCACAGCCATATACTTGGCAGGCTGATTTATTATTGCCACAATCACCGAGACGTGGAGCTTCGTACTAATTTTCCTTTGCTATAAATGGCTGGAAAGTAATGGTGTCAATTTTAATGAGGATCAAGCAAGGCTCCTAAAAGGACCTTGTAAATGAAGCGCAACCTCCTCACACACAACAATGGCCTGCTGTTTTGTTCCGGAACACAAGAGTATCGTTTAAATCACACGGCCTTTACACGGCTGTGCGGAGGTGGAGCCTTGTGGTCCTGATGCTGCCTTGTGGTCCTGATGCTGCGTAACACCTGAACCCCAGATGCAGGCAATGCAGCATCACTCCGGCAAGAGCCAGACTCCCTGGTCACTGAAAGAGTTTCTAGTCTTCTGTGAAATAAAGAGGTAACTGAGACCCTGTTACCACACAGCAAAGTACCGCATTTGGACTCCAGGGCCACCAGGAGTTTGTTGCCTAAGCCTGAATCCTTTCTGTTTCCACTTGCCAAGATGTTCAGAATGACTGCCAACCCTGTAAGTCTCTATGTGGCTCCTCGGCTGGCTCAATTCTCATTTTATTAGTGCTTCTCAAAACAACTGCTGGGGTTTTCAGGAAAAAAAAAAAAAAAAGAGTATTTCACACCTCCATCCTTACCGAGAATGTCTTATATTCCATTGACTTCTGGCTTCTATTTATAAAGAAGGTTCAAGGCTTAGAGAAAAGAAGAAAAAAAAAAAAAACCACTGGAGTTGTGCTTTAATGACTATTCCCAACCAGCATTGTGTCATTATTGGCCCGGGCTGAGCTGGGCGATCTCCCAAACTTGTGACATAATCAGGCCTCTCTCTGCATTACTCCGTACACTCCACGCTCCCTCCACATCACACCACTGAATCATACGCTCTTTTCAGCAAGACTGATTGCCAGGGGATTAACACGAGACAGCCCAGTGCCATTATTCAGCAGCCCCATTCAAATCCCAGCCCTGAACTCTAAGAGAGATTTCAGAGCTTTCACAGGGATGAGCTGCCAGGGAGCTCAAAGGGGAGGTGGGGCGAGGGGCTTTTGAATGTTCAGCACAACAACTCAAGCTAAAACCTGCTGTAAGCAAGACCCTGAGGCTACAGCGGCCCTGCCTTGACTCCTCGGTTCTTGGAATGGCCCCAATCATGAATAATTTTGTAGACCTGTGCTCGGCTAAAATCCCAAAGGACTCCTACAGAACGATTTTTTTCCTCCGTAATAAATTACTTAATTTTTAAATCTAACTTTCTTTTCTTAATGCAAACACTTCGTGTCAGATTCAGTCCACGCAGCCTGAAGTAAGTCCCAAGTCATGTGCTCTTTGATGAATGGATTTAGAGCCATTTGTGACAAAAGAAATCCCCTCACACGTCACTCCTCTGTGTGTGTGTGTGTATTTACTAAAATATCTGAGCCTGGCATACCACAAATGTCTCAATAAGAAACAGGACCAAAGCCAGGCCTGATGATGCAGTTTGCAAGATGAGCTACTCAGGATGCTCAGACAGAAAAAAATCAAAAGGTTGACCTGCCTGGGCAACAGAACAAGTTCAAGGCCAGCCTAGGCAACTTAACAAGCTCTTGCCTCAATACATCACGGACATATTTTTTTAATTGTCTGGAATAGCTGGCTGATGGTGGTGCACACCTTTAATCCCAGCACTTGGAAGGCAGAGGCAGGTGGATCTGTGTGAGTTCGAGGCCAGCCTGGTCTACAGAGAGATAGAGAGTTCCAGGAGAGCCAAGGCTACACAGAAAAACTCTGTCTTGAAATAAACAAAACAAACAAACAAGAAGACAATGTCTAGAATATAGCTCAATGATAGAGCACTTGCCCTGACTTCAGGCCTCAGTGTTTGTGGATGGGGAAGTGAGAGACACAAGCTACATTACAGGGGCAAAACCTACAATCTCCAAGCTAGGGAGGTGGAGACAGGAGGATCAGGAGAGTTCAAGGTCATCCTCAACTACACAGCAAGTTCAAGACTAGCCTGGACTACGTGAGACTCTACCTCAAAAAACATAGAAGCAAATAATTAAGACATAAAAGAAGGCCCTAACACTCTTTTAGTGGATAGAGGGTAAATATTGTGCAATGGCCTATCAAATGTCACATTAAGCCTTCTGAACCACTCAAATACTCTTGTCCCTGAATGCTTACACTCGAATGGAAGTTAAAAACGATATAAACGAGGCTCGGTAAGGCATCGTTTTTGTGACTATAACCTCATTTAACCAGACAGAAAAAAACCAATAGGATTTTCTGTTTAACTTTTAGTTAACCTAAATATTCAATTAAATAAACTATGTAATTTGGTTGATCCTCTACTGAGGAAGGTTTCTAGTGGTTCTTGGGCAGTTCGAGAATTTGCAAACTCTCCTTTCAAATAGTTTGTATTTTTGAAAGAGACAGAAATACCCCTAAGTAAGAGAATAACCAGGACCATGCATAGGAAATGATGTAGGAGAGCCTGTGCTGACAGAGTAAAGTGGGTAGACGCGAGTGTAGGGTCACCAAAGGCCGTGAAAAATCAAATTGGAACCCCATAAGTGCAGAGCTGAGTCCTCAGTCCACAGTCTGCACATGGAAGAGCAACCCAAAGAAGTAACTGAGGACACGGGAGGAGAACACAGACAGCTTCTACAGGGAAGAGATCTGAACCCACCATCCCTGCAGCCCAGACAGCCCAGCTGCAGACTCCTGTAGGGATGTGTGACAGCAAACACTACCAACTTGACAGGGCCTCGAATCGCGCAGGAGACAAACCTCTGGGCAAGTCTATGCAGAAGCTTCTAGGTTAAATTCATAAAGGCGGAAGGATGCATCCTACAAAAGGGTACCCCATTAAATTAACTGCACAAAAAGAGGAACAGGGTGCCTTGTTCCTGACTCCATGCCTTTCCCACCATGACAGACCGTTTGAGTCCGAGTGAAAGCCTCCTTCAGTAAGCTGCTTTTGTTGAGTAACAACAAGAAATGTAACTAAAGTAGCAACCAATCAAATCTCTTCATTAGTGACAACAAAAACTCACTATAACCAATAAAACTGTAAAACTTGGGAAGAAATGTTCCTTTCGGGAACTACAGGCTGCATAACTATAGGCCGCGTAACCTTACAGTGGATAACAAAAAGGACCTACTTACTTATCTGCGACAAAAACACATTTGTGAGCTCTCAAACATAGGCGGCTCCTTTGCTCAGAGAAATATCTCCCAGGAAGAGACACTGAACTACCCAACAACCATCTCTGACACTGACTTTTTTCTTCCAGCCAGACACAGGCTCTGTCATTATATTAACTTTTTCTTTCCTCTTTAGCCAGTGTCATAAGCTGCCCTTCTTTAAACAACGTCGCCTCTCTTTAAAAACATAATTTTCCAGGACTGAAAGGCAGCTTAGCAGCTAGGAGCACATACTGCTCTCTCAGAGGACCTGAGTTCCGCCCTCAGCATCCACACCGGGTGGTAGACAACTGTCTATGACTCTAGCTCTGGGCCCTCTTCTGGCCTCTACAACTGCCTGCCCTCTCTTGTACATATCCACACAGACACACTTATGTACACAATGAAAAGTCTCCCTGCACAGACTAAGATTATTCAGAATAATCTTAGCTTCCAGAATGAGATGCTTTACACCGCAGGCACCCGATAAAAGATAATGCTTAGGAACCCAGAAGATCCGTACCTGCGACCCCACAAAGGCTGTATAACCTGGCTACCTGGGAAACAGAACACAGTCATATGACAGAAGCAACCTTCTCAAATAACATCTTAGGGATACAAAAAGGAGACAAGCTGATTCTCCTTGAGTGCGAGGAGAACAATACCCACCCTGCCGTGGTTTTAAATGGGATGAGCTAGAACAGACTGGGGGTGTAGGGCTGCCAAAAAGGCAAACTCACCAACAACATCGAGGTGGTAGGTGTGGTTGATGGACCCAAACTCATTCTCCACTAGACAGGTGTAATTGCCTTTGTCCGATGGGACCACGCTCTCCATGATAAGGCTCCAGTGCTGGTTTCGTACCTGGAAAGGCCAAAGGGAAGCTGATTACTGATAACAAACAGCACCAGATACCTGTGGTATCCTTCCTTGACTTAAAATGAAGTTGGCTGGGGCTGAGAGTTTAGCTCAGTAGACAGAACGTGTGTTCAACATGCATGTGGCCTGGGTTCAATCCCCAGGAAGTTGCTGGAAGTGGAGTGCAGAGGAACTGTAAACTGCCCTCGCAATTAATATTCAGAACGGTGATGAACAAAAGGTTTCTCTAGAACAGGCAGGTATTGGCATACTTTGAACACATAGGGCTATCCAGGGGTACACAAAGATGTGCCCCTGTCTTAGATTCGAGGTTCCATTAGGAGAACGTACATGGCCAAGAGGACCAATCACAAAGCCACACAACACTGGCAGGCAAACTCCTAAGGCTACCCTTCAGTGGGAGCCTGCAGTCCCCAGGGAACCACGG
The DNA here is from genome assembly GCF_014885135.2 of Alexandromys fortis. Taxonomy (NCBI): domain Eukaryota; kingdom Metazoa; phylum Chordata; class Mammalia; order Rodentia; family Cricetidae; genus Alexandromys; species Alexandromys fortis. Next base: position 3,421,560 of record NW_026068042.1, read on the forward strand.
AACTACCTGGGGCCAACACTGATGATCACGGACTATATACCACACCTTCTGCCTTTGGGGCAGCTCTACTCTTGTTCTCAGAGCCTCTTGTGTCTTTCTCTCAAGAAGCTTCAACTTGAATAAATGGCACATGTTCCTGGTTTTCCCAGAATTCCAGACATGGGAACCAGGACTCCTAGTTACGTATCTGTTTGTAAGTTCCTTGAGACACTCCAAAGATAAGAAACGCATGTAAAACTGACCTATTATGAGTTCCACCCCAGTCTGTCAGCTCACACCAGGTTCTAATGAACCCGTCCTGTGAGAACCTAAACTAGAGAGTAAGGAAAACCACCGCATAGCCATGTACTTTTAAGAACAGGGGCAGGGCAGCTGTCCCATGATGCACCTGTGAACAGGGATAAGAGTAGCCTGTCACTGTGGCTGCAGAGTGGGGTCACTGCTGCTGAGCTCAAAGCCAAGATCATCGTTCCCCACCAGTGTGTCACATGGTGCCATTGGGGCGAGGGGCTGGATCACTCTCAACAACCCAAGCAAAGGGTCAGGAACGAGGCTGAGCAGTCACCCCGCTTAGATGATGCCACTGACCCCAACCCTTGCACAATCGTGGAGTTGCCTCAGAGTTCAGCACAGTAGCAGAGGAAAACTGACTCCCAAGCGAGGCAAGAGGGAAGAGGGAATGAATCTGAGAGCTTAAGACTGATAACAGAGAAAGCCCGAGCTCTACACAAAAGAATCACATTGGTCTCCTTGCAAGGCCTACAAGGCAGCCTGAGAGGAAGTCAGATGCCCCACCCCCGGCTAGAAGTTCCCTACTCCAAGTAGTATGGGTGTCCCAATGGGGAAACCCATGCCACATTCCGCGGTCTTACAGGAACCGATGTAACTCCTGTCCCAAAGTGCTACCTGAAGCTATCACTCTGGGAGGTGGAGAGGAAGTGACCAGCTCTCTTGCAGAACTCAAGGCAGACCTTCTGCATCCCAGGATCTCGAGAATATCAGAAATGGCTCTCTCCTTGCCAGCCACATGGAGGGTAATTTAGGGATGCAGCCACAGGCTCCAGAGTCACCAAGCCTCATAATCCAACCTTGAGCCCTGCTGTAAATATTCAGTTCTTTGAGCCCCCGCTCAAATGTCATGCCTATAAGCCTTTAATCATGGCAGCGCCTCACTCTGGACCCCATCCAAACTGTCAATGTCTTTCTTGTGCCTGGATTCAGACTCTGGTACATGGCATATTCCAAATGGATTTGCCCCTGAACTGCTAAGGGAGGTGACGTTGGCTGCCCAAGACATCTGATTTTGGCTTGGGGCAGCAGAGTCTGGCAACTGCCTTTTGGGGTACCCCTCCCCACAACCTCCCTTGCAGAACACATGGTCAGTTAGGAGTTTCCTTGGGTCTATGACAGTCTAAGAAAGAGCCCTCAATATTAACTTCTTGGAGACACACTACAAATACCAATAAGTTAACATGGATAAAATATAAAATGCTATTACAATAAGAAGCACCTATACCAAGGTGGGTACCTCGACCCTTCTAGAACCTTGTTATTCGAGCAATACCCCAGCAAAGCAGTGTTATTCATATTTTCTTTCCGACACCACTGCTCCCAGTTGAATTCCTTGACCACCATCAAACCCGCACTTTAAAGCTGGGGCATTTTTCAATCCGATGCTCTTAGAAGCTGCCCACAGTGGGACATAAGTAATTCTATACGAGAGGAGAGCCTTATGTTCATTAGGGGCTGCTTAACAGCAAGTCCAACAACAACAGCAGCAACTCTGTAAGACACGGGAACCACAGGCCCCGAGTTCGGAAATGTATTAAATCCGTGTTTGCACATCAAGATTCTGTGTGACCCTTGCAGCCAGCCCGTGAATGGCACCTCGCTCGCCCTTCCGTGTGCTCTTCTCAGTGTCTCAGATCTGCAGGGCCACAGTTGTTTTGGCATTTGGGTCAAATGCATATACATTGTTTTCGTTTTCACAGAACAGGGAATATAAATATACCCCCTGCCCCCATGGGGGGGAAAAATCTGCTCAACCTCATTAGCAATCAGGGGAATGCAAATTAAAACAATAATGAGACACTTGTTCACCAGCTGATTAACAAAAATTAGGAAGATCGGTGTCACTTTAGAACTTGAATGAATCTAAGGGAAAACAGACACAAGTGGAGCCTTGCGACAGAAAGCCAGAGAAAGCAGTCGAGGAATAATTTGGTGACACCCATTAAAATTAATGACACTTTTTGTTGTTGTTGTTTAATGCTACTTCTGGGTATCTTGTCCACAGAAAATAATCAGTCTAGCCAATCAGCGAGTTCAAGACAAAGTAAGAAAGAAAGTGATTGAGGAGGACATTGGATGGCAACCTCCAGCCTCTGAACACGTGTGTGCACACGCAGGAACACACAGACACACGAACTGAAAGAGAAGGGCTCCTCAGCCATCTGATGTTGGGTCCTAGATCCTGTTCTGAGGAATGCCCTGATCTGGCTCTCTCTAGCTGACCAAGAACAAAGGGCCAGGGACAGGAGGAATCCTGCATATAGCAACATTCCTGTGACTTTATTTTCATTCCTGCCCACAGCCAAATTTGTATGGAATTCAATTTTCCAGCTGCCAAATAACAGAATTGGCGAACAGAGCTCCAAAACTATGTTCACCAAGGTCTTTCTTGAAATAACATTTCAGCATTGAAACAAAGCAGACCAAAGCTAAACCCCTGAGTGCTTTAGCTTGGAACACGGAGAGCAGATTCCACAAATGCTCCACACCCCACCCACGTGAAGACAGAAGGTGGTCTAGACAGTTTTTGCTGCTGTTGTTATATTTGTTTGGTTTGGTTTTTTTTCCCCCAGACTCTTTCTGCTATCTCGAACCTCTCTAAGTGCCTGTGAAGGCCTCAACTATGTTCAGGTGACAATAGGGTATGAAAATTTAACACCAAAACAAAATCAAAACAGATCGCCAGAGAGTCAAAGGCCAAGGGCCCCACTGTCACCTGGATGTTTGGCTTCCTCATTGCAAAACAACAAAATACTCAAAGATTTCCAAATACCCAGGTGTTTTGCTACCAAGTGGAATAAACATCCAGAAGCTGCACTCTGAGCCAGCTCGAAGGAGGTATCCATGTGTCAACAGATGCCCCTATGACTTCCCGGAAAGCAGCAACCGCCATAGCCTGGGCTTCAGAAAGGTGGTCCACAAACACCCTTATCATTCCGTCTCCAGCCCTATTTCCAGAGGGCTCCCAGGGATGTCAAACCATCCCTTCTGAATACAATTGCGCACGGGGCTCACACGTGTAGAGGGACTGGCACTTGGGGCTGCTTGTCATCACCCAGAAATGACAGCAAACACTTGTTAATGCTTAAACCGGCATTGATGGGTAGCAGCGGTTTGTTTTGCAGGGGTGGGGGGTGTCCAGAGAGCAGGGCTGCACCATCAATCAGCCTCTGCACCATCACTAGTGGAAACTAGAATCTCTTCACTCCGCCCAGTCGGCAACCCCTGAACCTCTGCAAGGGAGGTACACCCAAGGGTACCCATTCAACAGCCTGCTGCCTGAAGGTGCTAACGAAGTGGGTGGCAACAGGGCCTCCAACGCCTTTTGAACTCAGCTCTTTAACAGTGCTGACCCTCAAGACCTAAACAAAGGATTGTCATATGATCCAGCAATTCCACGAAGGATATACCCCCAAAGAACTGAAAACTACAACTCAGATACAGGCACACAAATTATAACAAAAGGTGGTGGGTACATCTATCTGATGAGATAGTGATCAACCATAAACAGGAATCAAATGTTGACTCATACTAGAACTTAGATGAATCCTGAATATATTATCTGAAGTAAAATAAGCTGGCCATAAAAGGCAAACATCCGGTGATTACATTTACATGAGGTACTAAGAATAGGCAAATTCATAGACAAAAAAGATAGACTTGAGGGTCTCAAGTACTAGGGGAGGGGTTATTTCTTAATGGGTTTAGAGATTTTATGTGGAGCAACAAAAAAGTTCTGGAGATAATAAAAATGGATAAACAAACAAACACACATAGAGACAGAAAGAGAAAGAGAGACAGACAGACAGACAGACAGACAGACAGACAGACAGACAGCAGAGAGAATCATGCTTCTGGTCAAGCTTTACTTAGAATCCAACTGCCATCCCCTCCCCTCTCTGCACAAACTAAAATATCGAGATGCTAGTGGTGGTGCATTCCTATCGCCTGGTGCTAAGGAGGCAGAGGCAGGAGGATTGAGTTCAAGGACAGCCTGGGTTACACAGTAAATTGGAGACCAGTCTCAGCTACCCAGTCTAATTAAATGGCAAGACTAAGTGGAGAATGCCAAATATTTCTATTTTATTTTTTTTTTTATTTTTTTATTTTTTTTTGGTTTTTTCGAGACAGGGTTTCTCTGTGGCTTTGGAGCCTGTCCTGGAACTAGCTCTGTAGACCAGGCTGGTCTCGAACTCACAGAGATCCGCCTGCCTCTGCCTCCCGAGTGCTGGGATTAAAGGCGTGCGCCACCACCGCCAAATATTTCTATACTTAAATTAATCTAGGTCCTTTTGGGGAGGTAGGGGTTGCTTTTTTTTTTTTTTTTCCCTCCTTTGAGACAGGGTTTCTCTATGTGGCCTTAGCTGTCCTTGGCTTTCCTGGAACTGGCTCTGTAGACCAGGCTGGCCCTGAACTCACAGAGATCCACCTGCCTCCCCCTTTTAAAAATACTTAATTCTTTTTATTTTAATAATGTGTATTACATGGGAAAGAAATGTGCACACAAGTTCTGGTGCCCGCAGAGGCCAGAGGCACACCAGATCTCTGGGTGCTGGGACCTGAACCTGGATTCTCTGCAAGAGCAGGACACGCTCTTCGCCACCAAGCCAACCCTCCAGCCTGAGTTTTGGTTCCGTTTTGCATTGCTCTGATTTCAAGTGACTTTGTGTTTTCCCTTCTCCCTAAGACGGCCCCATGTACAAGTCATTCCAGAGCACGCTGGGATGTGGTGGCCAAGGGCCACAAAGTCATAAACAAGTAAGAAAACTTGCAGGGCTGGCCTGGCCATCAAAGCTGAGGTGGGCTCCAGAGTGACAGGGTTTATGAAGAAAGAAGAAAAGCTGCACAAATAACCAATGTTCCTTTACGGAAACTTCCAGGTCACTGGCTTTCTGGGAAAACACACTGTGGAAAACTTGACACCTTGCTTCATTACGAAGCAAACAGGCAGGAGTCAGAGGAGTGTGGGGTTGGGACTTAGCAGGCCCTCTCTGCGGGGGTGGAAGTTAGGTGGGTCTCTTCAATTAAGTATCTCTTGAAGGATGGCACCGCTCAACGGGTAAAGGCAATTGCCTCCAAGATTGATGGCTTAAGTGTGGTTCCCTGGGACCCATCCGGTGGAAGAAGAGAACCAACTCGCTCCCACAGGTTGTCCACTGGCCTCCACAAGATCCGCCCCCCCCCCCACAGTCAAAGAAATAAGCTTTTCTTGTTTTTAAGTAGGTCTCTCCTTTCCACCTCTGAGGGATGCAAAGCTACAGCCTGTTCCAGACGGCGCCTCAGGTCAAATGTTGGCAGGTGCATTTGTTTAGAAGTTCACATAGCAATGAAGAAAATATCCGAAGGAGAACCCCACACAGGGACCAAGACACCAAACACTGTGCCCTGAAGATGCAGGGGAAGTCTCAAGTAGGCGGTGGAGCCACACCAGGAAGAGGGACCCAGCCCTGGGAGGTGTTGGTAGCAGGACCTCCCATGCTTCAGGACCCGGGAACCCTGGGGCAGGTTTAACACATCTTTAGCAAGAATTATGCTTCAGGGAACCATGTTTGCCAAACTGAAAGCTGTTGACTTTCCTAGATCCCAGAAGCCCCTGGGGCTCCACAGAATCTCTAAATTTCCAGAATCACCAAAATCATGTCCCACTGGTATCAACCTTAATTGCCCTGTTGTGAAAATCTCTATTGCAACATCATTTACATTGGACAGGTCATCTCAGCGGCCACCAGACCACAACCTCCTTCTGCATACCGCAGAGAGAGATTAGGAGAGCAGTGGGGTCAGGACCACACATTCCAAAGGCCAGCTTTCCCTTTGTCCTTTACACCCCTTTCCTCTATCTTTTGGGGGGTGGGCATGCATAAGTATATGTTTCTGTGCAAGTGTGTACAGATGCCAGAGGTCAAATTTGGGTACCCCAACCCCACATTATTTTTGGAGACAAGATCTCTCACCAAACTTGAGGCTCGCTGGTCAGGGAACCCCAGCCCTGGGGTCACAGGCACACACTAATATATCTGACTTTTTTCATGGCTTCTGGTGTCAAACTTGGGGTTTGCACAGCAAGAGCGGTTTACCAGCTGAGCCATTTCCCCAGCCCTCAAAAAAAAATTTTTTTTAACATCAAAATGTCCTTCAGATTTAGAGTTTTGCCCCATCCATTCAAATTCCTTTCTTTGCCTCCAGTAACAGCTTAACACTAATTAACAAAAACCCTCAGGGTGGGGTGGGAGGGTTGGAGAAATACCGGGGATAGTTAATAGCATTTGCTGCTCTTACAGAGGACCCACGGGGCAGCTCACAACTGCAACTCCAGTTCCAGGGATCTGATGCCTTCAGAACTCTGCAGACACCGGGCAGGCACGTGTGCACAAACACACACAGGCAATACTCAGACACATAAAACAAATTAGCTAAATCTTTAAAACAAAACAAACAAAAAAAAAAAAAAACGGGCATGTGTCCTCACAAGCTACAGCCATTCTTCGAGGTCCTCCTGGGTGTTCTTATTTAGCACGGTGTTGTCATGGTTAATTAAAACTACCTGCACCTGTTAAAAATCAAGGGCATTCCCTCATTAAGCCCCTGTGTCTAACAGCTCCATAATCGTAATCACTCACTCACATTTGCGAAATGTTCCTTATCCATAATAATGATGTGCAGCCCATTTATTTTAAGACCAAGAGTCTCTGGAGACTCACAGGCTTGCTTTGTACCTGCTTAGAGGTTGTCTTCCCAAGCAGAATTTGGATCTGACCACCGCTCTCACAGTAAAACTGCTCTTAAGTCAACAGTTCCGACGGCATCGATTCTGAGTTTCCGCAAGTCGGAGCGGACAGAGTTTAAGTGGTGTGACCCTCCTTTTCTTTCCTTTTTTCTATAATTTATTTAACTTTATTTTATGTGCACTGGCGTAAAGGTATGAGATCCCTTGGAACTGGAGTTGCAGACAGCTGTGAGCTGTCATGTGGGTGCTGGGAGTTGAACCTGGGTCCTCTGGAAGAGCACCCAGCTCTTAACTACTGAGCCATCTTTCTAGCCCCCACAGCCCTCCTTTTCTAAGCAGCAAGGACTAATAAAATCTGTCTACTTGTTAATTTTACTTACTGCTTTTAGGGTCTAAACTAAGAAGGAAAGGACAAATCAACCTCATGATTCCGGCTTCCACCAACAAGTAGGAGTCCCGGCTGATGATGGGAGAGTTTCCGTGTCTGAGGTTTAGCAGAACTGCCCTTCTTTGGTACTACCCTCAACTGTCCCCAAAATTGAGACAGACTTACAGGCTTTCCCCTATCTTCCTCTGGGTTTGGGCCTCTACATGTTCATTTTTAAAGGTTAAAATCAAATGGCCAAAATTACAGAAGCAAATAAACCTTTATGAACGAAAGCCTGTTCAGCCAGGCCCCGATCTCTGACAACAGGAAAGAAGCCCACAGAAGCTCAGCGGGCTGGCGTGGGGGCTGGGTCCCACAGTACCAGGTTACACACAGGAGAGACCGTCCTTCCACACACCCTGATGCTGCTTCCACGAACACCTCCTCCCACCGGCTTTCAAGAACTGGGCATGGGTGACGTCTATTTACCCACGCTGGGAGGTTCTTAGATGGGTCTTAGTGATACCCACACTCTTGGCCTTCATGCCCTTGGTTCATCTCCTCCCTAAGGACCCATTTAATAAGGGGGAAGAGCAAAAGAGCTGGGACCTTGCTTCCATGACGAGGTTACAGGAGGCTGTGACACATTTGTTCTTCTGCTCTAGCTCCTCGTCTGCTGACCCTGAAGATGGCAGCTGTCATGCTATCACCTGCTCTGCGTTGGCCCATGTGACAAGAAGCAAGAAAGTAGATCCTAATGGCAACCGAACAGTTCCCTCCCTGGTGTATCCTTGGAGGGAAAACCCAGCCTCGGCTAAAACCTTGCACCATCCTGGGAGAGACCTAAAGACCCCACCAGCTGTACTTGATGTGCAGCAGGACTGTGAGGTACTGACTGCAAAGCCCCAACCTGGTGCAGCTTGTTACACAGCAACCGATAACGAATACACCCTCACCTCTTCCAAATGCACAGCAGACCTCATAATAAGGTTACCTTAAATCCTCTCTGCATGCAAAAGTCTTAAAATTCTGTCTGCGCTGAGTAATTTGAAAACTCCATCTCTTCCTCCCCCTCAAAAAAAGTCAACTAACTAATAATCCTCAAGCTTTTTCTGCTCCCCTTTTTGGTTTGTTTGTTTGTTTGTTTGTTTTGGTGGTTGTTGTTGTATGTAGCCCTGGCTATCCTGGAGCTCATTATGTAGACCAGGCTAGCTTGGAACTCAAAGAGCTCTGCCGGCCTCTGCCTGCTGGGTCCTCTGATTAAAAGCATATGCTACCACACTGACTTCCCTGGCTCTCCTTTACCTCTATTCTGCCACTACACTAGGACGCCATTTCCCTGCCTATCCCCCCACTGTGCTAATACCCCATCTCCTTTCATGCCCACCTGACGCAGCATGCACTTGTGACTTCATCTTTATCAGCAGCCTCCAAATGCCAGCTCTTACGTTGGCCTCCCTGCCATACCAGGGCCCCTTTGACTTGAGGCCACATCTATTCCTGTTTGTGTTAGCTTTCCCAGTGCCTAGACATTGAGTATCCTATATAAGGATACTCAATCAGTGATGCTGAAATCGGTGAGCAAAACCACAAGGAGTATCCCCAGGGGTGTTTAATCAACGATGCTGAATGGAGGAGCAAACCTATACTTAGCATCCCAAGGAGCCTTCTCGGGGATGTCATAGACATCCTGTTGTGCCCAACTCCCCACTGAGTGACAAGACTAAATTTTAGGCCATTCTCTGATGGGCCCTTGAATATCTCTGGCGATGGAGGATGGGGGGGTTGCTGCCTCGGTCATTGTTCAGCGTCTCCCCCTAATAACAAATACTAGCTCATACTCACTCCTCTAATCCAAGCGATTCCCTCTTAATACAACCCCGCCCTTACAGGGCAGCTGCACCAGTTCACGTTTTACAGACCATAAAGCATATAGAAAACAGACCCTCAACTTTCGACCCCCTGGTTATTAGACTTTCCTCGTGTAAACAAGAAGGAAAACGGGGACTAACTTTAAAACCACAGGGGCGTCCAGGGTGATCTTTCAAACATATCAAACAGTGACGCGATCAATTACAGTAATTATGTCTTTTGAAAAATACATATTCCTTCTGGTCCTGCCAACTTCAGAGGACTTTAAAAAAAAAAATAAACATCTCAGAAACACAGGGGTTCGGGCGCTCAGTCCTACCTTATAGCCTCCAATGCGATGCTCCTGCTTAAACTCCTTCCCGTTTTTCAGCCACCTCATTGTGGGCGTTGGATTCCCCCCTGCCGGACAGCGGAATTTCACAGTGTTGGCGGCAGGGACAGCATGCAGCCGCTTCTCCATCTTTTCTGTGTTGGTCCAGTACGGTGCTCCTGAACGGGAAGACAATGAGATGCATGTAGATGAAGGGACAGCCTCGTGTCTTCCAGGAAGGTAAGACGGCTTCAGGGCACAGGAAAGCATCTGATTTTTCTTTGGACTCCTTGGATAATATTTATGTTAGGGAAATATTTTCAGAAGTCTGGTCCAGCTGGCCTAGCAGGAAGTCCCCAGAGGGGCTGCTTATTGGGTTATGACTATTAACAGGGGGAAAAAAAAAACATTTGAAGCACCTTCTCTCTGGCTCCAGTCTGGTGCCAAAAAATAATTTCATGTCAAATCATGCTTTAAAATGCTACTTCATATTCAGAGAAACAATTCACGTAACAGGGAGGGCTCAGCCCTCCAAAAACACATCATTTTAGACCGCCGCACCTATTAAATGGTCATATATACACACTGTAAAAATAAATTGTCCTTGGAGACCACATAAACTTACCCATCAGAACGTTCTTTCTGAGTGGGCATGGGTAGAGGGGTACGAGTACATGTGCACATGTGTGAGGCCAGAGGTCAACCTTAAGTGATGTCCCTCAAATGCCAAAAACTAAGCGCCTTATTTTATGAGACAAGGTCTCTCAGTGGCCTGGAACTTACCCAGCAAGTTAGGCTGGCCCACCATTGAGCTCCCAGGGATCTGTGTGCCCCATTTCCCCAGCATTGGGATTACAAGCATGTGGCATCATGCCAGGCTTTTTCTAACATGGGTTCTGGGGATCTAAGACAGGTCCTTTATACGTGGATCTAAAGCTCTAGACAGCCCAAGCAGTCTTGTAAATGGCCATCAATAGCCTGAGTTCTCATCTGAGCATGATAAAATAATCTTGGGAGCCATCATTAACCTCCTAGAATCCTGTACAATAAATCAAAAAGCGGTATAGATAAGTATATCTTAACTGTTTAATGAAAGAGATCTTTTGTTTTTCCAGGGGTGGTTCTGAACACTATAATCCCAATGCCATGCCTGAACTTCATAAGAGGCAACTAATCAAATGCTAAATAAAGGTCATGGCCCCTAAACAGCCTTCACAATCACAGGAACAAGTGATTTTAAAAGCCCAGAAAAAGAGAAAGGTCTTTCAGTGACCAAGTAACAAGTAAAGTGCATTCTATAAGCAGGCGCTACATCATCAATCCAGAGCACTGCTACCGATTCTTCATGCCTGTACTAATGGCTCCAGGCTTCTAGTGACCCAACGTGTGCTTGCCAGGCACTGTTCTAGAAGCTTGTGCATGCTTAACATGTGAATCACCTCAACAGCTCAGTGAGGAACTACTATCATCCCTGCTGCAGGCCAAGGAAACTGAGTCCCTGAGACCTGACCTCCAAAGAGCCACAGCACCAAAAGTCATGCAGCTGAGATTCAACCAAGATCAGTCTGAGGCCCAAGTCCCAGTTCTTGGCCCTGGTCTCCCGGCTAACACAGACCAGCTTCAGCAGGAAGCCGTGCCCTTCCATCATACCTTCTAGACACTGAAAACTGGACTCTGAAACAGTCAGTGGGGGGCAGACACTTCAACCTCCAGTACTGTTCAGAACGTCCACTGAACATCTGGGCAACAAATATACTTCCCACGCGACGAGGGACGGCAGGAGCAGCACACACACCCCACAAACCAGAGGCAAAATAGTCACAGCCAGGGAACCTATTTGGCAGCCTCCCCTCTAGCATATGCTGGGAGAGGTTCAACCTGAACAGCAGGCTCTCCTGTTACACTCACTCTCTGGAGCAACTGCCCCTGCCCCTGGCTGCCTGGCCTGTGTTTGACACCTGCTCTGAGAGGTGGAGCTGGAATGTCTTATCTAGGACACACTGTATCTTCTTCAGGCTGATGCATGCCCAAGTGTCAAGGTGGTGGGATTTAGGTGGTAACTTCATGACACCAAGGCTGTGTAAAACCACAGCTACTCACCCATTCGGAGTAGAGGGAAATCAGGGAAGGGAGGGAGCAGAAGGGAGGGGAGGGGAAGGACAGGGAGAGGAGGGGTATGGAGGCCAAGGGAGAAGAAAAGAGGCTGCACTGTTTCCTTTCTATCCAGTTGCATTTGCAATATGCATCGCGAGGACCTTGTAGCTTGGGCACTGGATGCATGTAAACACATCTATTCTTCTGAGAGCTCACCAGGGGACCACTGGACTCCCACTTATCACAAGACCCCAAGGGCCTGGCATATCCTGAAACAATCTCAATCATCTTTCATTTTAAAAGCTTCTACTTAGAGAAATCCATCCAAAGCCACTGAAAGCAGCCATTGAGATCCCAAAATAAATAATGAGCTTTGTCCCAACACAAAGACTTTAACAAATCTGACCTAAATGGAAAGCATACCTCAGGCTGTCAGGTGTCCGGACTCATGTCATTGTTTAAGTAAACACAATGGCCTATTCACATGAATTAGCTAAATATTAATGCAGTCACTCAGATAGCATCAATTACTGCTGGGCTGAGCTCTGGAATGTGCTTTTTAAAAAAAAAAAACATAAAAGAAATCAACAAATAGGTGCTTACAAACCATTAGGCATGATTTTCATGTTCTCTGAGATCAAAAAGTAGGGGTTGGCCTCAGGAACTAGGAATGTTCTTTTCCACTCTAAGCCCTCAATGAGGCTTACCACGGCAGGGGACTGACCCCCAGCCACACGCAATGTCCTGTCCTGACTTGTGCCAGCAGCAGGCTGGCAACCCAAGCCTTTGTCCTGGTAGCCAAGCCAAGGCATAACTTAAGGAAGAGGATAAAAGACCGCTGCTGGCATTTCTAGCAGGTCGCTGCTTTCCTAGAGTAAAACCGTACGTAGAAAATCTGTTCTCACGAAACAGACCCTGGCCGCACACCACGGTGTGGGCGTCGCTTCTTGTCTCAGCCTCAGGGACCCACGGTGGGTGGGGGCACTATGAAACCCAATCACTCTGGGGCTGCAGCTGGAACTGAATTTCATAACAGTCCTCCAGGAGCCGAAAGGTCATTGAGCTAAGCTGTTCAAGGTGCCAGAGCCAGGAAAGGGCTGTCCCAACGCTCTACCGGGCTTCTGACTTTCTGGCCACTGCCACTCTGCGGAGTGCTACGTCGTCGGCACAACAGCTCTTGCAACTGAGCTTCTGCTTGGGGTGTCAAGTGTGTGTATTATTAAAAAATAAACACGATACTTGGAGAAGAGATAAATCTATTTTATTATTCATAATAATAACACATTTTTAAAAAATTTATGGCTCTTTCTGATATAAACTTAAAGGACCTACATGATCTAGAAAAATAACACTCCTGTTATTCCTGTGTTCCCTTCTGTAACAGTCTCCTGCCCCTTGAGACAGTCTTGTCATGTAGCCCAAACTGGTATCAAACTCAAGATCCTGCCTCATCCTCCTTGGTGCTGGAATCGTGGGTTCAACACTCCAGATTCTGCAGACTCTCCTCAATATTCCCTACCATTTCCACAAAGTAACCACGTCCAAACGTCCAGGCACCAAAAAAGTAGCATATACATCCAGAGAATCAAGGACCAGGCATCTTGGGGGAGCCAAGCCAGCCTTTTCCCTACCAACGCTTGGGAGCACTTCAGCAATTCCATGGGGAGCAGGAACTGGTGCCAGGGAGTAAAAGCCTGCAGATGCGGAGTAGGTCCTGGTACCTAGCAGATGGCCACAAGCTGGTTACTCAACAACCTGACTGGGATGGAATCGGTAAAGCCAAGAGCACACGAGGCTGCCTGAAATCAGGACCTCGAGCAGCTGCCTCCCTTAGGGATACGCGACACACAATCCAAGTCACCTGACTCATAAGAGTGGAACCTCCAAAGGCGGGAAAACGTGAAGCACACCAAGCCACTTGGGAAATGAAAGAATGGCCTTCCCTTTGGCTCTGATGTTCACAGATCTCCTCATGGCATACACAGCAAAAGAAAAAAAATGTTCTGTTAGTCACAAGATACAAACAAACAAATCAAAAGAACAGTGAGAAGCAGCCTAAGTAAATAAGATCCCATCAGAAAGATACAGGCAACCCATCGAGAACTCTCCTCCTTGATACCAGCTCTCATCACCTCTGGGTGATTGTGTTAAGTCAATTTTCACTCTACCAAAACACAACTGAGTAAAGAGAGGCCCTAACTCCACTCACAGCCCTCCCAAGTACCCCATGGCCATCCTTCACCATTCTGTCCCACCATGGAGGCCCGCACTTCCTCCTCTGTAAGGGTTGCTTCGTCATCACCAATGCCAGCTTCCACACTGGGTGTCCATCCTTCAAAGTCCACCTGCTGGTGGCTGCCAGCTAGCAAGCGGAGAACAAAGTAGGCCACCACTTGAGCTGCAGACAGGGTGTGAGGACGGATGACTGGGAAAAGCTTTGCTATAAACCAGGGAAGCTGTTCTGATAAGGTTCTAATATTCTTTCCAGGCATCTGTGAGCTACGCAGGTATTGATTTTGTCAACAAATGGGAGGGCTGTAGGGGTTTCTGGCCCTGCAATTTAAACTTAATGACAAAACGTAAGCTGCTGGGCCTGCCCCGTAAAAACCCGTACACGGCCCAGAATTGACATCTCAGGTTTACAAGCTGTTCTCTGTTCAGAACCTAAACGCAAACACAGCCCAATATTTTCAAGGGAAAACTGGGACTCATATTACAATGTTCCCCCATCTGGCTTGATGGCTGACAGGATCAATGTCACCCAGAAAGGTTAAGTGATCAGATCAAGGTCACAAAGCCAGAGGCCGGACCAAGGCTAGCCCCGAGTCCCTAACTCCCTTAGCAATGCTCTTCAAGCACAGCAGGCTGCCCTGTGAACTCTCCCACAGTAATTAAGTCAAAAGTTCAAGATTTATGCGAGCCGGGGACACCGATGACTGCCAACTTTATTTTTATTGATGCAGAAATTTTAAAACGCACGGGCTGTTTCAGCTCTTAGATCAAGTCTCCCCAACTCCCTAAAGCCTCACTAAGGCCCCTGCTTTAAGTCTATAATTAGGCCTTTTAAAAATATCTCTAATCAGGCCATCTGAATGCTATGCCCCCTGATATGTTCGGGTTTTGTTTTGGGGTTTTGTTTTGTTTTGTTTTTTAATATCACTGTTCTTACAGTAGACTGACATTCATCAGCTTTTGGTTTGATATAAACCAAGAGAAATCAAATCTAGTAGAGTTAGAGATGGGCTGGGTGGGGAGTGACTTAGAAAAGAGTGTTGTCTTAGTCACTGTTCTAGTGCTGTGAAGAGACACCATGACCAAGGCAATTTTTTATAAGAGAAAGCATTTAACTGGAGCTGGCTTCTAGGTTCAGAGGTTTAGTCCATCATTATCATGGAGGGGAGCATGGCGGCACGCAAGCAGACATGGTGCTGGAGAAGTAGCTGAGAGTTCTACATCCTGATCCACAGGCAGAGAGAAAAACAGAGACTGGCAAGGGTTTTTGAAACCTCAAAGCCCATTCCCAGTGACACACTTTCTCCAACAAGGCCACACCTCCTAATCCTTCTCAAAGAGAGCCATTCCCTGGTGAGTAAATATTCAAATATATAAACCTTTCGGAGCCATTCTTATTCAAACCACCACAGGTACAGTCTGGCTTCCAGAAATCTCTACCTAATAGCCCACTGACCACTGATGTGTTTTAGCCAAAACATATAGTGGGTGGGGGGTGGGGGTGGGGTATGGTCAGTCACTCACAAGAGAAATAACTAGAGTCCCCTGGAAGGTTCCACAGAATTCTCAGGGCCTGCTACAAGCAAGGCTGTTCCAACCACTGACAATGCAGCTGGCCAGGGAGGGCCACCATCAGCACCTTCTGTCCTGAAGCACCTGGACCCACCTACAGACGAGGTTTTCATTAGGAGGAATTTCCAGAACATTAGACAGCCTACCCACTTGGTCTTTTTCACCCTTTTCAATTCCTACATTCACCAACTTGGATACCATCTCTTCCAAGTTAAAAAAAAAAAAAAAAACACATCAGAGCAATGGTGACTCAGGGCTGTTAGCAGGGACAGGCCTTACATTAAAGAGTCTGGGACCTCAGACAATGCACTTTGGCTTTCTCTAGTGCCTCCTAGCTCCCCACCCCCACCCCCGCCGCTGATTCCCCCTCCTAGAAAAAGAAAAAAGTAAGATCTGCCGCTTTTCTCTCTCAGGTGGAGTAAGTGGCATTGCAGGTCTCAACAAAAGTGAGACCAAAATGAAAAAATATCCCTTGTCACTAGAAAGGACAACTCCAAAAATGGGAATCTTGATGCTGCTGTCCTGCTATGGAGCCAAACTTCTGGTCAAATGCCATCAACCCAAGAACTAACCCTCAGAATCTTCCAAAACCATCACATTAAACACAAGCGCAAGGAAATCAATATATTTTTTAAAACCTCCATAAATCTGCTGCCAGATCATCTACAAAGACACTTAAATTCCCAAGAAAGGCAAGAACTAGGTGAATTCCCTTTCCTGAGCTGATGCAGAAATGTGGAATCTTTCAGGACCCTCAACCTGGATGAGTTTCAAAATTCAGCATTTGAACTGGTAACATTTGGTCCAGAGAAAACAAGCTGAACCTCCACTTACAATGACATCACAGGATTGCTAGTGCTGGCAAGGTATGAGGACATCAAGCTAGTCAGCTAAAATGTGACCTGGGGACATCCTTCACACCGGCGACAGAAGGATTTGACATAAAAGAGCATGGGTGGGGAGCCCTATCCATCCAGCCATCAGCCCATGCAGGGATGCACAGTGTGTGTGTAACAGGATGTTAGGAGATGCTAAATTTTAAAAGGGTCTTAGGGTCACTAGGTCTGAGAAACCCCGGGACAGAACATTAAACAGATGTTTCCCTAGAAGACCCCTCAGAACGTGGATGGTGTTGTTGGACTCGCTCTCTAAGCAAGGGTCACAGCACGAGGTGTTTCCTAAACTTCCTACAGGATTCAAGTCACTTTCAGCAAAAACTTACTCTGAACTAGGGTTCCAGAGAATATTCTTTGAGAAACAGTGGCTCGGTTTCTTCAGATGTGGACCAGATCTGAACACGGCTCTCTTTTAAGGTGAAACCCATAAAAGATGCTTGGGAAGCTTGGAAAGCCAAAAACAAGCATTCATTCTCTACCAGGCTGGTCCTTGCTCTCGAGAAAACAATGGGTTATTGAAAAAGGCAGGCCCGAGATGTGATGCCAGGTCCCATGGTAGACAATGTCACAAGATACAACAGATGAGTTTCTACAGCCTGTATGAATGAGGTGGGCTCCACTCTCTGAACAAGATCAGGAAGAGCAGAGTTAGAAGTAAGAGCAACCCAAGCGCTCAAGAATATCCACCTAAAACATCAAACAGCATCTTCTAATTAAGGCCACCAGCTTCTTAACCAAAACAGCATTGTTCTGCCTCATTCCATTTGGGTTTCTTTGTTTTCTGCTGCATTGGTAATGAACAATCAATCTCGTGACTTCATCTTAACGTCTTAATTCTTTTTCTTAAACATGAGTGTGTGTGGGTGTGTGCATGCATGCACATTCATGCTGACCGTGCTGGCTAGTTTTATGTCAACTTGACACAAGCTGGAGTCATCTGAGAGGAGGGAAGCTCAATTAAGAAAATGCCTCCATAAGATCCCCCTGTAGTCAATCCTGTAGGAATTTTCTTAAATAGTGATTAATGAGGGTGGGGTCCAGCCCATTTTCTGTGGTCCCACCCCTGGGCTGGTGTTCCTAGGTTCTATAAAAAAGTGGGTTGAGCAAGCCATGGAGAACAAGCCAGTGAGCAGCTCTCCTCCATGGCCTCTGCTTCTGCTCCCGTCTCTAGGTTCCTGTCCTCACTGGTTTTACCTGTTAAATGGAGCTGTGGGTGAAGCAAACCCTTTTCTCCTCAGCTTGCTTTGGTCATGGTGTCTTATCACAGCAATAGTAACCCTCACTAAGACATTGACTATGGGTGTCTGATCTCACTTTGCATAAGGGGGGTTCCGAGAACTAGCCCAGGTTCAGTGCCAAGCACCCTTCTCCCCTGAAGGTGCCAAGCACTGAAGCATCTCCCAGCCCTCTTCTTAATTCTTGGTTGTTGTTTTTGTGCTTAGACTTGGTTACCATGCTTTCTGCACTCCACGCAGAACTCTGCAATGTCCCAAAGGGAAACAGGAAAATGGCGCTCACAAACCCAAGACTATCACAGTGGGCACAGCTACCAGGGCACCCCTGGCTAACTTGACTCAAGTTGAATATTCAAGTACACTCCAGTGGCATCTCCAGATAACAGTGGCATCACGGGAATCAATGTGGACACAAGAATGTCTGCAGGTGTCTGAAAATGCTGAGAACTCAGAGCTTCTGCATTTTCTCTAGGAATCGGGTCAGGTATTCGACACTTGAGTTGGAAAAAAAAAAAGTTTGAACAGTAACATCCCCTTTCCCTCTTTGCCAAATATCCTAGCCCCAACATTCTTGGGTTCACACACACAGGCCACAGCTGCTTAATCTCAGCTGCCCCAGGCTGCACCTGTGAATCAGACCAGGCTAATCACACTAACAGATGGCAGAGGCCAAGTCGCCAGCTAAGAACTGCTATCACTTTAACTAGCATCTAAGGTTTCACCGGCCCCTCCCTGCAGCAGTGTCTCTCTGGTACAGCTAACACCAGCCCTTAATCACCACACAGCACCCATCTCGGGGACAGAGCAGGTGTCATTTGAGAGCTAATTACCAAAAGCCCCGATGCAAGGTGAAAGTGTGGCAAGTTCTCTATGGGGTGGCACCTTTTAGGCGCTGTGCTCTGCTGCCCAGCCCATCTACACAGACGCTGAGCCATTAAGTAGTCGCAGCAATATCCCTAGAGGTCCTCATCAGGCAGACTCCCAAACACTAGAAGATTCCAATCACTCAGCCTCGGTTATAATATAACCTATACCTGCTGTTACACGCTATGACATCACGTGTGCTCCTGATGATGTCGTCAGGGACCCAGCACAGAACAGTTCCCAGGTGTGCCAAGCAAAACCAAGTAGGTGAGACTTGATGTCTCAATCCATCATGGAGGCACCCACACATGGTATCACTTGAGAGCTGTAAACAATTGTGCAAACATGATCATACCACCACCACCACCACCTCCCGTTGGAACCTGGGATGCCTATGGGTACTAGGCATCGAGTGGCTGGACACTTCCCTTTGTTCCTAAGACAATTTTCTGGTAACTATAAGAAGACTCGCTGCTTCTGCATTAGGGGTTACTGGAGGCAGTACCTGAGCCAGGGCCAGCCCCACTGCCCTCCAGAGCCGGTTGGGAAGGCTCTGCCTCCTGCTTCAGGGAGAGCCAAAGCAGCAACTATGAACATTCTGCTGAATCCATGCTGTTATCAGAGGATAGTAAGAAAAGTAACAAGCCTTTGCGAGGCTGTCACAACTCATAAGGTGCACACTTTCACTTGCCTTCTTGGTTTTCATGAATGTGACTGGTGGTATGTGCCTGTTTGGGGCAAGTGTGTGTGTGTGTGTGTGTGTGTGTGTGTGTGTGTCCCTAACGTAGCAGTTCTCACACCCTAATGTGAAATGAAACACACACAGACAAGAACACCTCCCCCCCCCCCAACTTCACTAACTAGCTAGGTCTGAAGAAAAGCGTAAGGAACATGCATCTCTAGAGAGTTCCGAAGTGATGTCAACACTGCTGGTCTGGGCACACTTTGAAAACCAAAGTGTTCACTCTCCCAAAAATAAAAATTATATTCTCCAGATCAATTCTCCTTATGCCCAAACCATTGAAACTTAAGAACAAATCTTCATTGGAGTGACAGTATTTATCCTAGGATTTAACGGCACTCTCTCGGCTAGCTAACCCAGGCTAAGAGTTGGTGTTTTCAATGAATGATACAGGAATAACTGAACATCCAGAGGCAAGAGAAAATGAATCTCGACGCAGACCCTGCAAATAGATCACAACTGGAGTATAAATGGAAAGCCCAAACTGTGAAGCCCCAAGGAGCGAAAGGACTGCCCTTGGGTTTGCTCCTGACATCTTAGAGACAACCCCAAAGCATGAGGGGACCCATGAGAGCCAATAAGCGAGCCTTAAAAATGCTTGCTCTGGGCCGGGCGATAGTGGCGCATGCCTTTAATCCCAGCACTCAGGGAGGCAGAGAGGCAAGTGGATCTCTGTGAGTTCAAGGCCAGCCTGGTCTACAGAGTGAATGCCAGGAGTCCAGAACAGTCAGAGCTACAAAGAGAAACCCTGTCTCAAAAGAAACAAACAATAATGGGGGGAGGGGGGAGAGCTTGCTCTGGGAGATGGTGTTGAAAGAAAGGTATTTGCACACCAGGAGAGAAAATGGAAAAAGAGAAAACGGAGCAGAGGACTGCCGTCCAAAATACACAAACTCTTGAAACTCAACAATAACAAAACAAACAACTCAATTAAAAAATAAGCCAAAGCAATCACCAGACACTCACCAAAGACACATGGAGATGGCAATCAGGCACATCTCAAGATGCTTCCTGACCTTGTCATGAGGAAGCGCATTTCAGACCAGCAGAAATCCATGGCACCAGCATCCCCAAAGGCTGGCAAGGATGCAGCGAGAGGGGAGTGCTCCTTCATGGATGGCGGCAACGCATAATGTTGTGGCTGCTTTGGAAAGCAGTTTGGCAAGCTTCCAATGAATCTGAACTTACCACAGCATCTAACAGTTACGATCCAAGGAGAAAAGGAAATGTGTATGTAAACAAACCCACACCTAGTGTGTGGCATCTCTGCTCATGCCTGCCAAAACGAGGCAACAACCAAGATGTCTTTCAACAGAGGGATACAAAAACTTTGCACATACAGATAACATTCAGTACTAAGGAAAAAAATAGCTGAATTTACGGAAAATTCAGAAAAAAATGTAATGCATAGCACTAGGGGGACGGTGCCAATCTGAAAATCCTAGATGGTAGATGAATCTAATATATGATATTTCTGAACAGGCAAAGTTATGGAAAGATGGATGGTGGCTAAGAGCTGGGCGTGTGTGTGTGTGTGTGTGTGTGTGTGTGTGTGTGTGGTGTATATAAGTGATGCCCAGCAAGTTTAGGACAGTAAAATTTGGGTGAGAGCACAATGCTAGAGACATATTATTCCCAGTCCCAGGGCCTACAATGAACCCTGATGATCACAGACCTTGGACTCCAGGCTGAGCTGAGGTGGGCTCTTCGGAGGTCTCAAGTGTTGTTGACAACAGGAGACGCTACACTTGGGGCCAGGAGAAGTATGTGGGTAATCTCTTAATTTTGCTGTGAGCCATTCTAATCCTACCCTCTTTCTTTCTGATCCTCTTGCCTCCACCTCTGGAGCTGAGACTACAAGCAGGTACCACTGTGCTCGGTCATGTAGTGCTGGGGGTTGCGAGCAGGCCTTCGCACATGCGAGGGTCAGCACTTCACCAATCAAGGTACATCGCCAGCCCTAAACACACAGTTTTAAGGCCACGGGTTCATTTTAATAACAAACTGCTGCTATTCATGACTCATTGAATTCACTTGTGATGAAAAAAAAAATCCTTTCAGAATAATGCTGAATACAACAGGCATGGGGAGGGGGGGGGCAAAACAAAAACAAAAAACCTGCCCTCTTCGAAACAATCCAGCCCTGCCTGGAGAACGTCACCGATTCTGTGTTCTGCTTCTTTGTGGAACAAACATTCCCAAGCACTGAGCCTTCTGAGCACAAGCTCCCCTTCGCTCTCTCTAACTGGAGCACACGCTCCCCTTCGCTCTCTCTAACTGGAGTACATGCCATTCCTTCCTTTCTCATCACCATCCTCAAGGTAAAGCATCCTTTCTTCTCCTCAGCAAGAGGCAACGTTGCAAAGGCTAGGGTCTCTCAGCCTCAGAACGCTCATATTCTGGATCAGACAATTTTGTTAAACTATACACCATGTATAAGGAACAGCTCGGACCTCCAACCACAAAGCCGCCCCCAGGCCCTAGGAGGACTTTCCAAAATAGATCAGTCAGGCAAGGTGGCTCACACCTGTGGGCCCCACTACCCGAGAGGCTCATGAAAGGATCGCACAAGCCCAGGAGTTCAAGTCCAGCCCGAGCAACAAAGTTGAGACCTTGTCTCCATAAATGGATATGATACATCAGTAGTAGCAGTGAGATACTCCAGGGAGGGAGGAGAGTCAACCCCCCCCCCAGTCAGGAAAGGCATGATGGGAGTTACGAAGAAAACCAAGATGGCCACAAGTCCTACGAACACCAGGAGACGGAAGAAGAGAGTAAAACCACAGACGGAACGAGTGTTTGGAAGAGAGCTGTTGACACAAGAAGAAAGGACAAGTGGCGAGAGGTGGACAGAAACACAGTTTATTCTCAAGTTGGAAAACAGGGACAGCAGACATAGTGGAGGAGGGGGGTGTGAGGGCCAAGGGACACAGCGCAGCGGTTCGGAAGACTCGACAGAAGACAGGTGAGGGCTCCCCTCGTCACTCCTCTCTCGGGGACCTCTGGAGGCAGGTTACTTACTCTGGTTGTTCCTGTTCTCACTGACAAAGTCTTCGGAGCTATCTGTGTCGTCCTCGTCATCTCCGGACGAGATGGCATCTGCATTCAAAAGAACATATCCATGGATGTGTTTGCAGAAGTAAGTCACCATCACCTGCGGCTGCACGCTGCTCAGAGAGCGCCCAACCGGGTGCCCAAGAGCCCAGGAGGAGTGTCAGAGACTTTAGTGGCTTGAGGGTCTCAGTGACTCAGGGTTTTCTCCTTTCTAAACCCACTCTAAAACTAGGGTGGACTGAGCTTCAAAAACTGTTCAAATCCCTTTCCATTTTTTAAAAATTTTGAAATATTTATTTTTTTCTTTCATGTGCATTGGTGTTGTGCTTGCACACAGTCTGTGTGAGGGTGTTGGATCCCTTGAAACAGACAGTTGTGAGCTGCCATGTGGGTACTGAGAATTGAACCCGGGACCCCTGGATTCAATTCAGAGCAGCCAGTGCTCCCAACTGAGTCACTTCTCCAGCCCCGACAAATTTTGACTCCATACTAGCCAAACATTGGTTTTATTTCCCTTTTTCAGCATTTGGGGCTCCCTTCAAGATAGAAATAACTCCCTCACAAAACTCAGATTCCTTTGAGGGCCTTCTGATTGCTAACTAACATTCTGAAGGAGAATTCCCAGCGGGCCACGGAGGAGGCCTGCTGCTATCCATCCCCTTCACTACATGGAAGGAAATAACAGGAGAGACATTCAGAGTGTGATAAAGGAACCGAAATCTGGATTCCCATAGTTCAAGTGTATACTGTAAATGCCAAGAATGCTGGGGTGTATGGGGTGAAGGAGACTGTGTGCTCTGCTTTGGACTATCTCTGTCACTTGAGACATCTGTGGTACACCAGGTTCCAGTGAGGAATTTCAGGAACAGATCAGCCAGGCATAGTAGTTTATGTCTGTGGCCTGAGCTCATCTGGGGGGAGCGGGGACAGGGAGGATGGGACAGGGAGCTGATGTGAGTCTAGGAGCTCAAGTCCAGCCTGGGCAACAAAGGAAGACCTTGTCTCGAATGAATAGCAAACTGACGCTGTATGTGCCTGGCAGTCAATGAGTATAGCTCACTGTGATTTCACTTGGCCGAAAATAATAACGATTTTTTTTCAATCAGAGAACAACCACAGAAGAGACAGAGCGCGTCACCCTTGCAAGCCAACTCACCTGTGACATTCACCATGAAGTACCAAGTGTCACTGTCTACCGTGCTAGCTGCAGTACAGGCATAGAGGCCGGAGTCTCTAGGTGTGGCTCCTTTTATCTGCAAGTACTCCCCAATAAGCACTGTCCTATTGCTGGGCCCCAAGCGCACCCCATCCTTAGTCCAACTGATCCCCGCGGCATCTTTCAACAGGCAGCGCAACTCTAGCGAGTCCCCGGGGGCGACCGCGTACGATTCTGGTTGGGAGATTTGGTATTTGGTTGGTGGCTCTGCAGAACAGGTGGGAGAGAGAAGACAGAGGCAGATGGGAAGGAGGGAGAGGAGAGAAGGTCCAACAAAGGTCAGTGGAGGCCAGCTCTTTCCCAGGAGACACTGTTCTTGCTGTACAAATGGCCTCAGGAGGCGCCCAGCTCTCACCACACCCCCGAAGCCGGGAAGCAGCCCCCACTCAGACTTAACTGACAGCCCTGGAAACCACGGCCACAGACGCAGCCAGCAGAAGCTGTCCTGTGTTGGTTTGTTTCTACATACTGTATATAGGGCTTTAAAAAACAACCGCGCCCAGAGGAGAAGGAGAATCCACGAGAAAAGTTTAAAGGGGATTGCCAAGCTAGTCATTCAACATGACAGTGTGTGTGATAATGCTCGCGTGCTCTCTTGCTCGCTCTCTCTCTCTCTCTCTCTCTCTCTCTCTCTCTCTCTCTGATTGACTTAACGACTTATTTGTGTCTCACTTAGCCTGTTTTTCAATGAGAAATATCTCAAATTCAAGGGCAAACAGACTCATCTGCAAAACTCTTGGCCATTTGGAAAGCGGCAACTGTTGGCTTACTCATTATTATTAGCGCTCAGGGTCTCATCAGTACTGAGCTGGCTCTGTCCTGGGTGAGCTGGGAGACGGACGCTGTCTTTCTCAAAATGACAAATGCCTAGTGCTTTTAAAATCAAAAGAGAGAAAAGGAGTGGATCCGTGACAACGAATGACTTTTGTAAATCAGCTTTTGGATAAGGATACTACCTACATTGTCCACGCCTCGTGATACTAGCAAAGCCAGATTCATCCTGCCCCAGTCCCTGGCCTCCTCAGCCTCCTCTTTCCTATGAATACAACATCCTCCCTCCCACTCCTCTGATGCCCAGATTAATCATGGCCCTCCATGATCCACCACCCCATATCAGTCACCTGGCTGGATATAAAAGAGGTCTCTCCCACTCTAAAGTCCGTCTGCCTGCCCCCCAAAACTACCAGAGTAGACACATTGCCTACGAATGTCCTGACTTCCTGAGGAAACCTTCAAATCCCAGACGGAAACTCAATTCTGATAGTCCGTCATGCCCCATTCCCATCCCCACCTTGGGGCACCTTTGACATACACAGAGAAGGAAGCCATATTGAACACCAACACAGTCCTCAAAGAAGTAGGGTGGGGTGAGACCACTGGCCTTCCTCAGGGACAGAGTGACCCTGAGGGTCCATGAAGTAAGCTTTCGTGCTCCCCGTGAGATCTGTGAGTGGTACCCAGGGTCCCAAGCCCGGAAAACACAATGCTTTCCGTCCACTCCGGGACGATTCCAGATCTGGGTAGCAACATCACAAGGCAGTTATTCTTCCCAGAGCCCACTCAAAAGAACAAATCTCCCACATGACTAAAATGCAGTCCATTCATGCCTTAGCCTCACTATTTAATAAACATCTGGTCCAAGAAATAGCAGCAGTGCAGCAGCAGCCAACGCAAGGGGCCCGAGGCTTTTCACGGGGAATCCCCTCCAAATGCACGCGAGCCAAGAGGGGCACAGGCGTTAAACAGCGCGTGAATACAGAGAGGGAAACCCACCTGAGGAAAAGGAAGCAGGAGTTGATGAAAGATAGAACACCCCCCCCCAAACACACACACACACACACACACACACACACACACACACACACACACACACACACACACACGGGGGCGGGGGAGCAGAAAGCAAGCCCCAGCTGACAGCCAGGTAAGGTTTCCAAGGCTCGCTTCTCTCACTCGCCCAGTTTGGAGAACACCTATCTCAGGCCAAGGTTTGTTCTGTATGGTCAGGAAGCGGCAGGAGATAAAGTGGAGTTCCTGCCCTGGTGGACCTTCCCCTGGAGTGGGGCAAATGAAAGCAAACAGAAAATTCACAGGAAACATGAAGGGTGTGAGGTGGTCTTAGGGGGAGGTACCTGGTAGCAGTCCACGTGGAGATGGTGGGTGAAGGCCCCGTGGGCTGCCTGCAGAAGCCAGCAGAGCATGGCCCCAGGGCCAAGCCAGCCACTTGCTTTGGTAAACAAAGACTTCGCCAAACAGTGCTGTACCCCTTCGGGTGTGTATGGTCTGGGATTGCTTTTGTGTTACAAGGGCAGACTGGAGGAGTCGTTGCAAAAGAGATCTCCTGGCTTGCAAGCCCCAAGCATCCACAGTGTTGCCCTCACAGAAGGTGTTCCAGCTTCTGCTGCTGGAGGTGATGGGAGAAGCAGCCACCCTGTGTGCTGACAGGGAACACACAAAGCCAAGCTTGAAAGCTGTTGAGAGTTCCATTGGAAGGTTCTCAGGTCAGGTCTCAGGCCTGCTTAAACCAAGAGACAGCTGAACTGAGCAGCTAACAGAATGAGGGAGAGGCAGGTCTGGCAAGATGGCTCAGAGGATGAAGGCATGCTTGCCTCAAGCCAAAACTGGTCCTCAAAACCCATGAAAAAGTGGAAAGAGAGGAGAAAACTGACTCCACAGAACTGCACTCTGAACTCCATATACACAACCTGGCACACGTGCCCATACATCATACACACACAACAATAATGACAATAATAACAAGAAGTAAAATAAAGGGTTTATAGTTTTTTAAGAGCAAGGAAGAGAAATATGGAAAGAGGGGTTCAATTTGACCCCAACTCTCATACCATCTGCCCCTCTAGTCCCAGCATCTCTGAATGAAAGATTCAAGCAACATTAGAAAATAACAGGGTTCTAATGGTTACCCTAGCCACTGAGAAGCCCTTCCTCCACAAAGGCTCCAGACTTGCTGAATTCAGACTGCGCCACCGGACCACGCTGGACGAATCTGACCATCCTGCACCACCATTTCTAGCTCTGCCATGAGAAACGCGGGATGAGGGGGGCTCTCAGGTAGGGCAGAACACTGATGTTTAGTAAAGGGGCCATGCCCGGGGTGCAGGAGGACACCTGAGTCCATTTCCTCTCTGCCCTGCAGAGCCTCTCGGCCACAGGGCCCCAAGATACAAGAATATCCAGGCATTGTATGGAAGGCACCGAGGAGCCACCCACTGTGAACCTGATCCTGCAGCCACAACCCACGAGCTGATGTCAGTTATCACACTGGTCTTCTAAAGCTGAAGGTGTTCGCCATGACTGCACTATGCTGTGTTCAGAGAGGAAGGCGGAAACCACTGGGCTTTATCTCAAGACTTCACGGGTGGGCTCGCATCTCAGTGAATGGTGGGGACAGCCTGTCGTGCTCAAAATGGGGTCTGATTTCTGGTGGGATCTCTCTGGCTTCCCCGGAAGATGACTGACTTCTGAGATAGTAAAAAAGTATCGTCTGCAAACCGTAAGAAAGATAAGTATCTATGAAATCAAGGCATTCTAACGTCAAGGCCTCCTCCAAGGCAACCGCCTTGGATCAGGCAGAAAGCACAACTCCTCCTGCCTCTGCAATGGCCTTTTCACAAGAAGACGCACATAGGGGGCGGCAGTATTGGTAGTTAGCCATGCTACCTCCTCCTCGGGTATCCTAACAAGGAGGGGGGATGGGTGAATAAAAGCAAAGGAGAGAGGGAAAGAGAAGGAGAAGGTCAAACACTGCAGAGGGAGGGAAGAGATAATAGAGAAGGACACTACCATGATAGAGACATGGGCAGAGACATAATAAAGAGGGAGAAAAGCCAAACCCATGGCATCCCAGGCCATCCAGTGTTCCCAGTGATCCAGGTGGTAGGTCCCCGCAAATGGAACACATATGACATGCATCATGGACCAGGCTACTAAGAACATGGGACCCGAGAGGCATCCTGGGAAGAAGCCATCCTGCTCCTGCTTGACCCTGGAGACTCATTTGAGAGCAGAAGACTTCTCTTCTGTGCCCAAATCCTTCAGGGAGCTTCAGGGCTGGCTACTCACACAACACTTGCTTCCTAGAGTCCTGCAGTATTACCTAACTCTACGCCATAATCACCTCACAGTGTCTGACAAGAGGCCGAGACCCCAAAGACACCGCGCTTACCACCCTCCACCTGACTTTCCCACTCAGGCGGCCTTCTGACACGGGCCGCTTCTTGCCTGACTCGGCCAAGCTGCTCTGTGGAACACGTGACAATTGACATAGGGCAAGGAACTCCCTGGGAAATCCAAACAGTCCCTTTTATAGCAATATCAACATTTCCTGGACTCAACATTTCTGATGCCATGCATGGCTTACTGCTCGTTCCCTTCTCCTCAGAGCACTCCCTTCCAAGCTCCCTCCTCTGCACGCTCCACAGCACAACGGGCAGAAAGTTCCAGAAGCTACTTCTCTTGACAGCAAATGCTCTTTCGGAAGTTTCCACAGACCAAAAGTCTCTCATACAGTTTTCATAATTAAATGGAAACTTGGAAAGACACACAGGAGCTAGGCCATACACTGTCATTGTTACCCAAACTCTCTGAGCAAACAAGGTGACATGTGTACTTTCTGGGAGGGACCCACTCAGCTGTTTCTACCTGCTACAAACACCACAGTGGCTGGAGGCTTTCTCCTGTGTTTCTGCCACAGCCCTGACCTCTTGAGACACGCCAGCAGTGAGCTGGGTAGTAAGTACGTGTGTTTTCAGTGAGTTGACTACTCTGATAGTCGGAGGGAGGGGGGTAAAAAGAAGGTTCTTCACGGCATCAAAAATCAATAACGTAAATACCAACAGTGTTGGGGCACGGTGGTACTGGGTGAGCATGTAAGAGGCTGGGTTAGGAGAGTTGTACAGTCAAAACCTATATTGGCTTCAGAGTAAGTTCAAGGATTACCTAGGCTACAGAATGTGTTCACAGCCAGCAAAAAAAAGCACATCTATGGCCTCACCCTGCCATGAGCCTCCTTCCTGTGCAAGACACCCCTCAAGTCACTATGCTTTGGAAGGCAACAGGGGTTTTGAAATAAGGGGCTTCTGACTCAGGTGAAAAGAAACTGAGGCAGAATCTTCTTAATCCCCCAAGTCCTTCTGCAGAACCAGGTAGGTCATGGCCTCTGGGTGGGAACTACCTGGATGTCACCAATGGCAACTTGTGTTTACCCTCCTATAACCAAGCAGAGTGGGTTGACTTGCATGTGGGCCACTGTAGGAAGGGACCCTGCAGGGAGTAGATGAGGCTGGAAATGAGGAACCACACAGGACACGGATGGACTTCTCCCTCAGCACCAACAGGGTGGTCGTCTTGAGGCTCCCAAACAGCTAGGGCGGCTAGAAACGAGAAGCTGCTTCAGGTAATGCTTTCTGTTGCCAAGCCAGCGATAGCAGCACTTCAGACTGTCACTTTTTATAATGTTTGCCTATAAACTTCTCCCGTGTGGTTTCTGAAATGGCGCCCAAGTGCAAACAGAGAACAGATGGGAGCCCAAGTCCTGCCTTGGCCAATCATCTCCTGCAGAAGGCATGGCAGATTCTCACCACTCAGGGAGGAGGAGACACCTCTGCAGACTGCCCCTGGGACATATTTCACACACCAAGCCACTTCTAGGGTGTCCTCAGGGCGACTCCACTTCCAGAGACTAGATCGGAGTTAATGATACAGCGGGTACCCCAAGCAGCCTCAACTTTGGGATCAGGGTATCTGATCCCAAAACACATTCCTCTAGAAGGGAGAGAAAAGGAGATTGGAACAGATTCACCTTGAAGAGGAAAAGGGGGAGATGGGGAGAAAAGGGCAGAGGGGATGCAGGGGAAAGGGGTGGAGGTGGAGAACAGGCGGTCACATAGGCGTGTCCTGTCAGGGGAGTGGGCTGCCCAGCTCAACTGTCCCCAGCCACCTTCCGGCACCCCTCTAGACCATCAGGGCGGCACAAGAACACTGCGGCAGAGGACAACAACATGGCCCGGTGCTCTCCCAGACCGCGCCATCCAGTACAAGACAAATAAACACCACAGACACAGGACTGCCAAAAGACTTGACGGAGAATGGGAATCAAGCTGCCAAATGTCACTGCAAAGTCACAGGACACCAGGTTTGTGACAGGCGAGCAGCAGTGAGTTGGCCCACTCTGCCCTCCAGACCACAAAGATGCCCTGTAGTAGTGCCCTCCCCACCGTCCTGGTGAGTTGTGTTCACTGGCCACAGAACAGTGTACGGAACCTGAAATGTTCTTTGTAACCGCAAGTCAACGCCAAAGGCGTCCAGAAAGCAGGGCAAGTGACACCAGGCATGCCCACCTAGGATTTTAGAAGCCTGTGACATGTGGCAGCATTGGGACCTTGGAGGAGCCCCATCTGTACATTTTTTTTTGCAAGGCATGGTTAGTATGGAGCTGGCACCAGAGTTCAGTATAAGGGCAAAGGTCCTTGGGTGGAGTCAGAAAGAACCAGCCTGGAGGCCTGTCCTTAGACACAAAGGTGACATCCCAGAGCTGGCTCTGCAGCTCCTGCTGATTCAGAGCGTCCCCTTGACAAGAACCAACTTGCAAATCCTTATATCAAACTCAGGCCTTATAAGGCCTTGGTACAATTCATTCTTAAAGAGAGGAGGGGGTCAACACCCACACAGGACCAAGATGGAAGTTCTCTACCTAAAGAAATATTGTTGCATAAAAAATGGGGGGAGGGGAGGAAAGAGATATAAAGGCTGGGGAGAGCAGAAAGTTGAACGGACTGCCAAGGCTTTCAGTTTACAACCGATAGCTGGAGTGCCTATTCAGACACACGCTGGGACTGCAAAAGCCTTGTGTTGTGTCTGCGTCACCCCCACTAATAGCTACCTAAGCCACGGTAGCCTGACAGCCCCAGAAACTCTGGGCCAGTTCAAGCGGCCCCATCTGAGAGGACCAGTAAGAAGTAAATGCTTCCAATATGGGAGCAATTACACATGACGTATTGAGGCACGCCCCTCGTAATTTAGGTTTGGCTTTGAGAAACAGGGTGAGCGGCCCTCTGTGTTTGAAAGAAATTATGCTAAGCCCAGGAGAAAATGAAAATATAAAAGGGGCAGAGGAGCCTAAGAAGGCCCTTGCCGGAGACTGAGTCACTGTGCCGCCCAATACCTGGACTCTCAGTTTCACTCCTTCTCCATCTGCAGCCCCTCCCCTACCCCACGCTAACATGTGATGATACTGGCCAAGTGACAAAGCGATGATTTCAGTCCTGGTCACAGCATATGTGCTCAATTCATTCATTGACACAAGTTGAAATTCCCACTGGGCTATGTAGAAATCAAACCAGCACAGTCCACACAAATCTTCTAACTATTGATGCTTTGCTTGAGCAAGAACTGCAAAATGGAGCCTTTTGTTCAGAGAGTATATCCCAAGGAACTCGGCCATGGGATTCCACAGCACCCAGGAAGTAGAAACTGGCATTACAAGTTATGTCAAAGCATTTAGAGCTGGTGGCTCAACGGTACAAAGAGGAGTCTGTATCCAATCTGGCTAGCCAGACCCAGGTCCCCTGTGTCCCAAAGGCACACTTGCAGAGAAAGCACGGACTCCCTAAGGTCTGCAGGACTCCTTGGGATGTGTTGTTCTGGAAACCTTACCACCTAGGGCTGGATCCACAGACAAATGCCACCAGGCAACATTGGTGAATCTCAGCTGTGGGAGCAGGCCTATGGTCCCTGTAGCTACATGAAGGAATGGGGGTAAGGAGGTCTAACGAGGCAAAGGTCTGAATGGAATATATCTACTCTACAGTGCACAGTCTTAAGGTCTACTGACTTGTCTCTCTGCAAAATTAATTTACAACATTTCCCGGGTCCCACATTCCTTCCTCCCTCCTCCCCTCATTCATCCAGAGGGTATACTGTCCCCTGTCCCCAAACTGCCACTCCACCAGAAAGGCTCCTATGCAGCTTTCAAAATCCAACCCAAATGTCACCTCTATGAGATTTCCTGATTCCTACTATGACAAATGCCATTACCTCTCTCCATGACGTCACAGCCTTTGTTTTATCCGTGTAGTATGCGCAACAGGCAAATGCATTCACCCCTTACCCAATAGTCTCCTGGAGAGATTCTGAGAAGATGGGGGGAGGGGAAACAAATGCAAGGACCTTGGTTTATCCTGCAAAAGGACCCCTTCCAGGGTCAATCTCTCAGAGGAGGATAGCACAGCCAGTTCAGAAACCTTTTGTACCAGACCAGGGGCCTGCCGCTGTGGTCACCTTGAACAGCACCCTGCGGCTGAGACACCAGCAAGGCCAGCTGCTGGCAAAAGGCAGCACACAGAGAGTCCAAGGGAAGTCCCTCCCACGCCCTGATGTAGAGAGCACACTGAGAGAAAGTACTCTCTGTATGGGAGGGCAAGCGCTCTACCTGCAGCCCTGCCTGCACTGGCCAGGGGCCACCTGGGGCTTGGGTGCATGGGTCACAACCTGATTGTAGCAGGTCAGCCAACGAATCAGCTGAGGATTTACGCAGCCCTGTGGGAATATCCACTTGCATTCCTCTGATTCCAAACCAGGGTTTTCTCTCGAACGAACAAATCTGTCATCTCTTACGTATGCTGCTTCCCTGCATGGGAATTCCTGCAAGGTTCTCAAGTGGAACTAAACATCTGAAGGTCTCGGGAGGTTTCTCCTCACCCAGGCCACATCTCATACCCGCTAGTGAGCCAAAGACATACAGTCTATTGTACCTTCGGGGGCTGTGAAGGGGGTGGCTCAGTAGGTAAGGTGCTAACTTTGCAAGCATGACTTTGATTCCCCAAAACCCACATTTAAAAAAAAAAAAAAAAAAAGCTAGTTTAGTGAGAGGGCAAAGACAGATACATCTATCTTAGTCTATATGGTGAATTCCAGGTCAGTGAGAGACCCTGTCACTAAAACCAAGGTGGACAACATCAACAATACCAGAGGAAAAGCAACTGAGGTCACCTTCTAACCTGCACACAAACGCAAAACATACATGTGCTTGTACACACACATACATATACATACACACACACACACACACACACACACACCTACTATTCATCCATTCAATGAATACGCACACCAGGTCACAACCTGTAGGAAGTACCTACAGCCAAAGACGCCAGCAGGCTGTTATCATAGCCGCCCAGATGCTAGGGATGAGGCCTCCCGACACCAGACAGGCGACAGGCCCAAGAATCATGGTGCCTAAGTCAGCTACAGCTTGAGGGCCTGCTAGCGATGAGCTGGGGTAATTGGCAGGTGTTCCCCAGGCGGAACTACATTCCAGAGACCAGTTCGCTGGGACCTCATGTTGCCTGTGGCTCTTTCAAAGCTGCACCTGGAACAAGCTTGCCTCTCTGACTCTGAGATAAACATCCAATAAGTGGTATCCACTCAAGTGGAGATATTTGCCCTCTAATTCCCTTAAGGGGCAGATCGATGCCCAAATCCTATGTGACATTTTCCCTGTGCAGAGCAGGGCCTCCCTCCTCCGCCTGGTAAGTACTTTCTGAATAAAAGAATAGTTTAAAAGTGGCCTGGCTACAAAAAGCAGGGTTAAGAGTTAGCCCTAGAGGGCAGGCTGCCTCTGGCTTCTCTGACTCCAGACCTTTGGGGGGCGGTGGCGGGATATTGTTCAGCTCGTTTATTTAAAGGGCTTGGCCTTTCTTTTCCCAGCAGGACCCTAGTTACAACACCATTCAGAGGCTGCAGATGTGTCCCCAGGACCAGTCCCCTCTGCAGCATCCCGGCCAATTCAGACGAAGGGCCAGCAACTGGAGGCTGAGAAACAGATGGCCTTCTTTCTTGGGATGGGTTTGATCCTGTTGCTGGGGCTCAGCTAGCTGGGGCCTGCCTGGAAGCAGGAGGAGACGCTGGGCTGCAGGACTGAGAAAGGCAGGCCAGAGCCTTAAGGATCCCTTTTCTGCAGTGTTTTGTAGCAAAACGCAAGGCTCTGGGGAGTCTATCCAGGAGGGCTGAAACCCACATTTGCTTGAAGTTTCTAATTAAGATGGCACCACCATGGTTAACCTTTCTCTCCTGCCTTACAGACCTCAAATTTGCCTGGAGGGGAGGCTTTCAGAAAGCAAACAAATCTGAAGAGTGGCTACCTTCGGGATTCACCACTGGGTCTAGGAGATCCGGGCAAGGCGCCCAAACACTGTGGCTTCCTGAGGACAAGGTGTGTCACTGTGCCAGGCAAGGAAGGAACCGTCAACCACTCTGCCCACGATCAGCAGGGCTTTCCTGGCCTCCATGATGACTGGGCAAGAAACCAATCAGAGAGATGAAGTGCCAGGAAATGGACATCAAGGAGCAAACAAAATAACCCAGCTGCACCATGGGCGCAGCCTCCTCAGACTGGCCACCCCTTCGAGGGGAAACACCTTCCCACAGCAAAGATAAGATGGGAACTGGACGTGGTGGTTCGCAAGCTTGTAATCCCAGCACTCAGGGGGTGGGGACAGGAGAATCAGAACTTCAAGGGCATTCTCAGCTGCGTAGCTCAAGGGTTACATGAGACCCTAGCTCAACCAATTAACCAAGAAGTCGGGAAACTGACTCCAAGGTTATTAATTACCCTGAGCCTGGAAATGCACATCTATAGCATCATCTCCCTGCTGGCTTGGGAGGCGGCCACTGTACTCAAGGACTGTGTAGTTCTGAGGGAAAACTGCCTCGCTACCTTTATGTCAACAGTGACCATGCCTCACTTCCGACCTGCAGGCCTGAGCATCCCCAACTCACTGCACAGTGACATCTGTGTCCTGGCCAGTGCCCCTCATCTCCACACCTGTCTGGGACCAGGGTGCACTATTTTTTTTTTCCAAGCCCCACCAAAGTGAACTTTGCTTGCTTTTTTTAAAAAAAAAAAAACAAGCTTCATTTCCTGGCTTCTTCTGCCCCTAGGGACACCCTTCTCGGCCAAAGTTGGAGGAGGAGTGGGTGTCTTGGCTTCCAGCCTTGAGTTTTTGGAATTTTTTTCTTTTTTTCCCTTGGGGGAGAGGAGGAGAGGCAGAAGGTGGATAAAAGAGTGGGGAGTCCCTAACCTCTGTGACATTGAAAGGGCCCCCACACCTATCATTTCCATAACCACAGCCGGAAGGAGTCCCGGAAGTCTTGTGCAGGTGGGCCTTTGATTTCCCACCTGGTCGCAGGGCAGAAATGCCTGGAAGAAAAGCTGGAGATGCTAGCAGGATGGCAACCCAACCAAGCTAAGGTTTGGCGGGATCTGAAGCAGACCTTCAGGGTACAGGGGGCAAGGAAAATCTGGGGGTGGCTGAGGAGCAAATGAGCAAGAGCAGGAATGTCCTTCCTGTCCCGAGTCCATTAACTCAGCGTAAGTCACCATCCAGGACTCTGTGCAGTCTTCCACTGGTCCCCCCAGCAACAGAGGGTAGCCCTCCAATCAATTCCATACATATCATCAGAGGCCATTACAAAAGAATCATAGACTCTAATTGGTGGAAACTTTTCACTGCCTGAAACTCTTCTCAGAATGACTTAAGAAAGGGGTGTGGGTCCTTGAAGCAGAAACAGAATCCGCTAACCAGTCCTTGAAGTTTAATGATCAAAGTAGGGGGTAAGGAAAAAACAAGAGGGGTGCCCAGCACTCCACCAAATCGCCTCTTGCTGAGGAAGGAGGAATCAGCTGTGAAATCCATCTTCCACCAATACATTCACCTAAAGCCTAGGTACGTACTCACTGTGAAGTTGTTCAGAAATCACAGCATCTCCGAGAACTACAGTGATTTTATTCACGAAATGGGATGCCTGGGGTCTGCTTGTTTAGTGGGCAAAGGACAAGATGTCAAGGTACCTAGTACATCTGGGACACCACGGGTACTTAATAAATGCCAGGCTTCTCCCATCATCGTCACCTTCACCATGATTATGGCAAGGAACGAAGAACATGACCTCATCCATCCTCATGGCAACCATCAGTATCCCAAGAACGGAGCTGAAGGGCATGATCTCACCCTGAACCTGAGCCCTCGTGGATTCTGCTAGAGGAGCCACGCAGATCACTGCTCTGTTCCGCCACCACTCTGGATCCCATCGCGGTCAGACTGGAAGCCTGGTACCTAGCCACTCTAGCAGGCTAGGGAGGAAGACATCACAGGAGACGGTGGCAAAAGGCAATCGCCACCTGCTCTGGGGGCAGGCTCCTCACTGGCCTGCACAGAGAGAACACACTACAGCACACCCATCCAAGCCCACAACAACCTCTCCACCATCCTTCGCTGGGCCTATATGGATCCTTTAGAAACCTCATACCGAAGACTCTCCTGCCAGAATACAGCATGCCTCATGGCGTGTTCTCACTATGTACTGTGAGGCTACAATTGACTTTCTTAAAAAAGAAAGAAAAAAAATGTCAACCTCAAACACTTGAATTGGAAGCAGCAGAAGGGTCACATGTCTAAACTCCAGGGGGCTCATAAAAGTCCAAGAGGGCAAAAGGAGTAGGCTAGAGGAAGGTCTAACGTTCTTTTCTATTTAAATGTCTGTAAATTCACCATTTATCATTATAGATTACAAGGCAGGCATCTTACGAGGTCTTTGAAATATGGGTTCTATTTACTTTGATGGAGGGTGTGGGGTGGGAAGAAACCAGGGCTTGCCGAGCACCTGCGCCTAGCCAGGAACTGCAGTCCAGTTTGCACCCAATCTGCACAATTTAGAGAGATATTATCTTGGTGTTTCAGAGGGGTTATCTCTCTTGGCTGAGGTCAAGAAGATAGTAGAGACATTCAAACTCAGCTCCCAAGGGCAATTTCCTCTAAGAATACACCTCCAGAAAGCAGGTCACACACTATTCAAACCAGCCCCCCTTGGCTCTATTGAAAATTCTAAGAGTCAAATGTTGAATCAGGACTCCTTGGTCTTTAATCTGAGCATCTCTCCATACAGGTCATATATCCAGCGGTGTGCCTGCTACAGCTACAACCAGTTAAACAACAGTCGTAGTGGAAAATCCACAGGCCTGGGGAGGAGCAGGAAAGAGGCGCCCTGAAGCAAGCCACATGACTCTAGGGCTAGCCAACTGTCAACTCTTGACGTGAACCTGAAGGGAGTCCAAAGAGAATAAGTTTTACAAAGCTCTCCGGCCGCAGATCTCATCAGTACCGGACACAGCAAGTCAGCCATTTCCAGGGTCTAGTTACCTTTAAAGTGTGGTCCCACGTGGGAAAGAATAGTGTTTGTAAACTATCAGGTGTTACAACAGCCTACTGTGTAATAAAAGAAATTCCAGGGTTAGGGAACAATCATGGAATTTATGAGTTTATTTAGCTAGCACTCAGGATTGAGATGTTTCGGGAAAGGCGCTACATAAATAACGGGAATAAACATGCCGGCCTGGCTCTCACTCCCCAACCTATGGGCACTCCCCTTAGGAGCAACTTTTAACATCTCCATAAAACACGCTCACCATAGCTTGAAACTCTGTGTGCACATTCTGTCCAGAAAGGACTTGGGCTTCATGCTTCTTTAGTTGGATAAGAAATTAAAGGAGAGGATATGTTGGGGTTGGAGAGATGGCTCAGGGTTTGGGAGCACTGACTGCTTTTCTAGGGGACCAGGGTTCAATTCCTAGCACCCACATGGCAGTTCACAACTGTCTGTAACTCCAGCTCCAGGGGATCTGACACCTTCACACCAACACACATAAAAATGTTTAAAAAGGCGGGCGGTGGTTAATCCCAGCACTCGGGAGGCAGAGGCAGGCGGATCTCTGTGAGTTCGAGACCAGCCTGGTCTACAAGAGCTAGTTCCAGGACAGGCTCCAAAACCACAGAGAAAGCCTGTCTCGAAAACAAAACAAAACAAAACAAAAAATTGTTTAAAAAAAATAAATAAAAGAGAGGGTATGTGACAGCTTAGCTCCCTGACTTGGCCCAGACAAAGGCAAGCAGTGGATTTTCTTCTATGCTCGTAATGTAAAAAAGCCCACAAAGGACATCGTTACTTATGGTGGCCACAAGCGAGCGGGCAGCACATTCCAGATTTAATCACAGGGCTGAAGACATGGCTCAGTGATGAAGACCATTGGTTCTATTTTCAGAACCCACATGGCAACCCATAACCATCTGGAACTCAAGTTCTAGAGGACTGGATGTCCTCTTCTGGCCTCGACAAGCAGCAGACACATACATGGTACATATAAATACATGCAGGCAAAACACTTATGCACATAAAAATAAACACACCGTAAAAAAAATAGTGCAAGTTTTCCAAACTTACTGAAAATTGAGACACAAGCTCCTCAAGGATGAAAGACGACTGGGCCTGGAAGCTGAGACAGGAGGACTGATAATTCTAGGCCAACCTGGGCCACAGGGCAAATTCCAGGCCAGTCTGGGTTAGTAGTGAGATCCTCCAAAAACAAACCATCAGTACAAAAGAACAATCACAGTTAATCCTGATGGTTGAATACACTTTTGCAAAAACAAAACTCCAAGCTTTCTCCAATTGTGTGTGTATGTATGTGTGTGTGTGTTGTTGTTGTTGTTTTTTTTTTTTTTTAAGACAGGGTTTCTCTGTGTAGCCCTGGCTGTCCTGGAAATCACTCTGTAAACCAGGCTGGCCTCAAACTCAGAGATCAGCCTGCCTCTGCCTCCCAAGTGAGTTGAAGCCACTACCACCTGGCTCATCAACTGTATATGAAGAGACCACTACTGAACCTTTGAACACCACTCATAGGTTTTGCTAACAGTAAGGGCAAGGGAAACACGTGTGTAAAAAGAACATGTGCAAGCAAAGGTATGTCAGAGGCATCCGATCCCCCTGGAGCTAGAAATAAAGACAATTAAGAGCAGTACCCTGTGGGTGTTGGGGGACCCAACACTGGTCCTCTGCAAAAGCAGGAAGTGCTCTTAATCATGGAGTCATCGTCTCAGCCCCTACAGGGACATTTCTGCACAGGAAACCCATAATTATCTGTAAAACAGCCTGCAGCGCCCCCTCCCCCCAAAATAACTCCTGAGCTTCTGACCAAGCCAAGAGACCCTGCTAGATCCAACTTGCCAGGGATTGGATCAGAAATGGGAAAGAGAAAGGCAGACCCTGATGAGAGGGACTTGGAAGTAGCCAAACCGTCTGCAAGTAAGGGCTACTGCATGCCCTCCACAGAGAATGTGAACGCTAAACATCCCCTTCCTGTTTAAACACCACCCCAGTTATTTCATAACCATGTAATTATTCATTAAATCTGATATTGGAAACATCTCATATTGGAATGCCTGGCTATTTGAATTCTCACCATCAGCAGAAACAAACAAACAAACAAACAAACAGAACCAACTTTGAAAGATCTTGGAGCAGAAGAGATGGCTCAGTGGTTATGAACATTGCCACCCTTGCAGAGGGCTTACATTCCCCTTCAGACCCAACTCCAGGGCATCCGAAACCTCGTGCTCCACGGGCACCTACACTCGTGCACACACACCCACACAGAAATACACATACGGGCATTCAATCCAAACAATTACAAAGTAAATCTTGAAACTACAACAACCACAGATCTTTAGTGCTGGCTGGGAAGTAGAGGCGGGAGGCTATTTTTTTTTTTAAAGTAGATGATCAATCTTTTAACTACTGAAATAAATAAACAGCACAGACACACACACACACACACACACACACACACACACACAAAGCCTTGCTCTATTTGGATCAGCGGAAGCCAGCAAGAAAAAGTTATATAAATGCCAATTTTCTAGGCTTGCCAGATTTTTGCTCCAGAAGTAATATTAAACACAGTTCTTTGTCCACGCATTGTGAAATATGTTATATACTAATGAAGAATGTGTACTCCTTTGTATGTTTAACAGCATGTGCCTGCATTTGCTTTAATTGACCAAGAATAAGCCCTTGTTCCTCGGCGAGCTATCAAGTTACGGTCAACTCTTAAATATTCACACTCATACTGAGGAAGAACAGTGCAGAGAATAGGAAACACAGACTTATTTTAAATCAGCCACTTGCATCACGCCGGTACCTCTTTTTCTCTTCTCTGAGCTAGCAACCAAATGTGGAGGGCTGAGACAACAGCACATAGGGTACTCTCGGGCGAAGACTAACCCTACCCTGGGAAAATCTGACTTAGACTGGTCCCTCACACTCAACATCTCTGCTCACCTGAATCCAGGGCAGCATGGCCCTCACCCCTACACCCCAGAAGACTGTGCCAGAACTAGTGGTTTCTTTTCAAGGCATGCAAATTACTCTCCCCCACCCCCACCCCCACCCCGGGTTGTCCCTTTGCAAAATTTCACTTTGCAGAGAGGGTGGGAAAGTAATTAAGGGTTT
The DNA here is from genome assembly GCF_014885135.2 of Alexandromys fortis. Classification (NCBI taxonomy): domain Eukaryota; kingdom Metazoa; phylum Chordata; class Mammalia; order Rodentia; family Cricetidae; genus Alexandromys; species Alexandromys fortis. Next base: position 3,461,394 of record NW_026068042.1, read on the forward strand.
GGGGTTGGAAAAGCCCTTTTATTTTAGCTCCTACTGGGCTGGGAGTAAACAGATTCCCTTAATGTCAACAATGACTTAATTAACCAGAGCAGGTGACAATGTCAGGGGGAATCTGGAAGTAAGGACCAGACTGGCAGTAATCAAGCTTGACCACACTGGAAAAATTCAGACCATGAATCAACAGAATCAGGACTTAGAATCAGGACCACCCCTCCCCGAACAGCAACTGTGGGCGCTATTGTCCTTCGTCACAATGAGTGGCCAGCTGGATACAATCATTTCTATTCTGAAACGCTGAGTAAAATCATACGGAGATTACTTTCTTCTTAGGTCAACTGACTTGACCCAACCCTGCTGCTGCCACTTGAGAAAGTGTCCAGAGACACGCGGGACAGGATGGGCTGGGGGTTGATGACATACATTACATGATTAAATATACTACACAGAACTCCATAACTGGACATAACATTTCCCTCCTTAAAAAGGGGATCAGGGGCTCTTTCTAGAAACTTACCAATTTTATATTTCTCTGGCCCAAGAGACATCTAAACTGAACTTCCAAACTAGCAAGCCAAAGTCTGCCATTGGTAAAGCTTCAGATGATCAAAGGCAAACCTAGTGTTAGCTAAACTTCTAGTTGCACTAGAAGACAACTGCTTGAAGGGATACACACCCACACATTCCATTCGGGGTGGGGGGGTCCCTGGAGCCTAGCTAGCATGGATGGTCTCCTCTATCTCGATTACCTTCTAATCACCTGGACACCAGTGGCAACGCTGACCAGACAGACCAGGAGAGAGCACCAACCCTGCAGAGATCCAGCACGGCGGCCTCCTCCCAGAGGCACCTTCATCTCAAACATAGCTTACTTGCTGCTGAGAGAGCTGGCACCAACTTGTCCCCAACTTGCTGGGGATGGGGACAGCCATGGCCACCATCAACGCCAGAAGCTGTGCTTTCTGCTCTTTCTGTCCAGATCACTGGTGAAACAGAAACCTCTTGAAGAGGTCGTCAGCAGGCATCTGGGGACATAACTGTTCAGTGACTACTGATAAAGAGAGTCCCCAAACTCATCATGTTGAACCCTCAGCAGTGGACAGGGAAACTGAGACCCTGAGATTTCTCTGCTTTATCCAAGCCTGTTCCGGGGAAGCTCCACCTCTTAAAGCAATTTTTCTCTTTTCCTTTTTCTTTCCTTAGCATCTCCCAACTCTGGACGTGACTCGAAATTCATGCAAACTCCGAATCTAGCGAAGTGTACCCAAGGGGCATTGGCAACGTGTGACCTACAACTTCTGGGACTTCACAGCCTTCCTCCCTAGCCCTGCGTGCACCTACAGGTCCCCAGGTAGTGGGATCTGCGTTCAACAATGTTCACATTGTTAGGTATCAGTTCTTACACAAAGGGCCATTTGGGGGACTCCATCACACTGCCCTTCCTTCCTCGCCCCCACCTGTCTGCTCCCTGCACGTCCACACACATCTCGTAGCCTTCCTGAGGTAATGAGACGCAGCCCAGGAAACCCTCCAAGACCATGTTATAACTCGGCACCGAAATCAACTCATAGCAACACTGCCCCGAGAGTCCAAATGAAAAAACGACAATTCCTTTCCTAACTGGGGCTGTTTCTGAAGCCCACGCTGTAGGAAATCCCAGCTCAGCTTCCTTAGTTTGTGCCGAGCCACACACTCCAGGGAAAACCAGCAATTAGGGGAACATCCATTTTAATTATTAGCAAAATTAAAAGAAGTACAGGCCAGACTTGCAGAAACCCAATCCTTTCCCCCTCGCATTAAGCCCTTTGAAACACATCACTGTTGCAAATCCCATTCTCCCTGATGTCACTGGGCAAGTCACAGAGAAGTGGTTCCAAACACGGGCATGAGGCTCTATGATGAACAAGCCTCACGCGCAACCTTCTACCACATTTCCTCTCTGAAGACGTGACAGGTGCCACGATGTCTCACCTGGTGACTGAAAACATTTCCAGGCATCTGCGGGGCCCAACGTCCCCCAGTCTCGGTCACACAAAGCCAGGGACCCATCTCTCCAGCCCCACCTCTCAGATGAGTACACAGCCCTCCTTGTGAACATCCTTGGGGGTTCCGTCCACCCTTACACTGGCTCCTCGGGACTCCGATTCGGGGTGCATAAGCGCAGCAGCTCAGCCGACCTGCCAGCCAGCACCCAGGGCCATGACGGACTCCAAAGCCCAGCCGGCACCAGGTGGGCCCTCGGCAAACACGTTCATTACGTGGCGATGAGAGCTGGGATCTGCAGTGTCACACGCTCGGATTACCACTCAAAAAAAATAACTCGCCTACCAATATTCCCTCCTGATGACAGATCTCCACGCCGCACCAAGCAGAGAGGCTTGGCTATCGACCACATCTCTGAAGGCCCTGGGAGAAGAACCAGATCTTTGCCCCGCTCAGTATTTCAGCATGTTCTCCTCACAACTTAGCTTTTCCCATTTGCAACCAAGTGTCGAAAGCCAACGGCCAGTGAAGTCCGGCGTGTCCTCGGATGGGGGAGACCCCCTTGCTATATTCCCTTTGGAGTCTTCCTAACATAAAGCCTGCCCTTCTGCGATGCTGGACTTAAATACAAAGAGCTGAGCCACAGCTTAAACACCATCCGGCATGGCAAGGTTCTCAGTGCTCAACTTCAGAACCTTCTTTGCTCTTAGACAACGCAAAGAAAACATCAGCTTTCGGAGGCTGCCTGTTTCCTTTAGCCAAGACACAGGCTCTCCCTCCAACCAGAAAGTAACTGCAGGAGGCCTTAGATGACAGTCATCTTGCTAAGAGCACGTCCCCTCCAGAGTGCTGTAAGGCATTGGCTGAGAAAGAACTGCCGCGGCCTCCCTCACCCAGCACAGAGAACAGAACAAACGAAACCACTCCACTCATGCCTGGGAGCCAAGACCCTCCCTTCTACCCTCTGCTGTGGAAGATGTAGAGAAAGGACACCCTCCTAAGGCAGCTGGCTGACAAAAAGGCCTTTCCTTTAATGACCACTTCCCCCAGACATAGCCCCAAAACAACTTGAAACCCTAAAAAACGGCATGCAGGAACTTACCTTCTGGTTCTAACGTGGTATCCTCAACTAAACTGAAGGAGGGCCGGGCCAGGGACAAGGTTGCCATGGTGACCAAGACCAGGCAGATGAAGTGCCCCCAGCTGACCATGGTCACGGTGCCAATCCCTGGTCCTCTTCCATATCTCCATGTGGATGGCAATCCCATCTGCACACTTCCTCAAGGACCATGGGCTGCCTGCAATGCCTTCAGCCCACAGGGGGCTCAGGAGCCAGAGCGCTGTGGCGGTGGCTTGTGCTCAGGCTGCTGCTGTTGCTGCTGCTGCCGCTGCTGTTGCCGCTGCTACCACCACTGAAAGAGATTCAACCAGTTAGTAACTGTCTTTCTCCCGTGCCAACTCGCTTAAACCCAGATGGGATAAAGCCGTGTCTCAGCGGTGTGCGCAAACACATCTTTTTCATTATCAACAAAAGCCTGCATCCTCACCTCAGCGTCCCAGGTGTTTCCAGACTGGTCCACAGAGCTGAAGTGGACTAAGCTTTTAAAAAGCTCACTTTTAAGAGACACCAGGATCAACCATCGCTGGAGGACCCAGTCACCCAGTTACACATGCCCTATGCCCTTCCATCCGCTAGCAAAGCTACCAGGTTGCAGAAGCAACCTGACCTTCCTTCCTTTCAAGGTCAACTACAAAAAAGAGAGAGAAAGAAAGAGAGAGAGAGAGAGAGAGAGAGAGAGAGAGAGAGAGAGAGATTGAGAGTGAGTTGAAAACGCTGGGCTTGGCACAAGCAGCCTCATTAGCTTCTCTTATCCCAGCTGGCCTTTAAGAGGCTGACAGGAGGAGGGTCTGCCCAGAGAGCTGAATTTCAGCTGGGCTGGAGCTGAGCGGCATGCACCCCCCCCCCTCCTCCAGTGTGGTTCTCGGGAAGAAAGGAAAGCAACAGAATCAAAGAATCCCAGGAAGGCTACAAAAAAATTCCCACCAGTTTACACTTGTCAGGATTCATTTTCAAATGCAGGCGTGTATTTCAGCCTTTCGCCAAGCCGCCACTTACAAAGAGGGAGTTTGATCCAAACGGGGGTTTCAAAGCCTGAACTCCCTTCCACTGACTACACAGCAGGGCACAGGCAGACTAACTAAATGTCTTCACCCTACACCAATGGGGGGTAAGAAACAGGGCAGACACAAGCCTGGATGAATAAGGCAAGAGTTTATAAGTAATGGTGATGATAATGGTGTAAGTTGTCCTGGCATGTGATTGGCCTGGGGACTTTCAATACGCCAACCTATTGACCAAACTTCCCAAGTGTCAGTTACAAGGGGGCACTCAACTTACTCTACCCCAAGCAGGGAGAATTTCCCGAAAAAGCTTGCCACAGTACAAATAACTTTAAGTTTGTTCAGTATCCTCAGTGACTAAGCCTTGAGTCAGAATGCACGAGCTTCATCGAATCTGCTTAAGACAGCTGCGGGGAAGGAGTCAGCAAAACCTTGGGCGCTGGATTCTGTGAAGGGCCTCATATGAGGCTGGGGATGGGCTAGGGTTTTAACGCTACAGAAAACAGTCTAACCCGGGCTCTTGGTGCTTTCAGTTAGGACACAGGATCTCGACGGTGCCAGAACCTCCCTGAAGCCCTGTCCTAAAATCTGTCCCTTCTAAGAGGCTGCACCATCTTCAAGTGGGAAGTAAAAGGCTGCCTTTGTTTCCTAAGCACAGGTAAAATGTTTATAAATAACAATAAAAGCCAGAAAAGTGTGTGTGTGTGTGTGTGTGTGTGTGTGCGCGCGCGCGCGCGTGTTTAGATGCCCAGCGTTTTCTAGATGCCTTGAAGGATTTTTTTCCTCCCCAACTCTTTTTTCTTCTTAAAGTCAAGAGTCCCCAAAAACAAACCCTGACATACCTGTCAGAGGAAAGTACACAAACATTCTCATTGATTGACTAAGAACTTACAGAATTCAGGGAAATTTTCCACCTCTCTAGCAACTCTACAATCTCAGACCACCTTCCCCACATCCCTACCCAGGAGTGCCTCAGCTGGAGGAGGAAGATGGTCAGTGTCCCTGGTGGACTCAACTTGGACGGTGGTTCGTCGCAGGCCCAGGCCCCACAGCGGCCCCCTCCTCAAACCTCTGTAAGGCGAGAAGGAAGGCAGCAGGTCTGCGCAGCTCCTCACCGGAGTGGACAAAAGTGCTGGGCGACCTCCTAGGCAGGATAATTAGGTCCCAAGGCTCGGTGTTGGGAACACAGGCCCAGCATGCTGCTGGCGGCCACAATCCCAGCTTCCTGCCTTCAATACCATAATCCTTCCTGGAGGCTGAGCCCCAGTGAAAGCCCCAGCGTGTTTATTTTTCCCCCCTGAAAGGGAACTCTCTTCTCAGTCTAAGAGGGAGGAGTCCTCACCCTCGCTCTGACGGATGGCTCTTCACGGGCCACCCGCCCCTTGGGGTCACCTCCGCGCAAGTCTGCCTCCAAAGACAGGCCAAGTGACCGGCAGAAAGGGCCTGGTTGGTGAGCCTGCTCAGTGCTATGCAACTTTGCACCCTCTCCCCATCAGGCTAATCGAGGACCAGCTTGGGGGTAGGGGGTGCAGCCTGCTACCTCAATCCCAGGATGCCTTAGCGGGCTGAGCAATTGGCATTTTGTTCCCAAGAGGATTTCTCGTGGGAGAAGTCAACACTACCAGGCTAATACTAAATGTAGACCCCTATCCAGACCCAAGGTTTCCTTACTTCTCGCCGTAGCTAAACAGGGAAGGGAGCTGTCAACAGGCTGGACGTGGGGGGGGGGAGACTTAAACACAAGGAAATCCCAAAAATGCAAACTGCCATAAAATCACAATCCCTGCCCTCCAGTTTCATTGGATACTTTGAGGAGCTTAGGGGTGCACATCAGCACCTCACTCATTGTAGCATTTCTTTCATTTGTCAGCCTGGAATATCCAGTTTTGTCCTCCTTCTTGGGGCGCTAAAGAGCTCTGAGAAATCTGCATTTTAATTGACATTCCAACGAGAGGGAGAGGGGCGCCTGATTGCTTTTCTATTCAAACTAAACAGGCTTTTCAGATGAAAATGAGTCGAGGCTGGTGGAAGATTTACAGGGATTTGGGACACAGGGGACAATAGAGTTTTAAATGTTGATAGCATTTCACACCAAACACATAATGGGTGCCCTGAGTTTGGAAGCAAGTCTTCCTTTAAGGGTAGGTTTTATTGAACTGGGGAAGGGGGGCAGTGAGGAAGGAAGGTCTTGGGAAGTTTGCAGGAACACGGAGGAGGCTCCGCGCCTGGAGCCGGCCTCCCCAGTCTGCCCCCTGGCCGCGACGGTGGAAGCCAGCGCCACGCAGGGCCCTCGGCCGATTCCCCAGCGCTGAAGAATGAGCGCGCAAGTTAGAACTCGCCTGCGCTTTCGACATCTCGGCGCGGCTGCGGTCAGAGCAGCTAGGAGAACTAGGAAAAGTCGGTCCAGTTCGCCCCCTAGCCCCAGGCGCGCTGCGATCCCTTCTGCGCCAACCGCTGTGGCGGGCGAGAGACGCCCGGCACTGGAATCCGGGACCCGAGCCACTGCTGACCCTAAGGTGCCACCCGGGCATCCCCATCCCTTTAGGGCTGTCGCCGGACACTCTCTAGCAGTTTCTCCGGCCCCCCCCCCCCCCCACACACACACACGAAAAAAAAAAAAACCCTCTCCCAATGGCCTGTATGGTGCTGGACTGGAGCTCCCAAAGCCCAGGCACCCCGAGGATGCCCTTCCCGAGCCCCCGCCTTTGGGCTGTGCCACTGGCAGGCGGCCCCATGGCGCGCCGGCTCTGAGCTCAGAGGAACGCGCCCAGTCTGCAGGAGTGCCCGCCGGAGTCTGACAGGGAAAGGGTGCCGGCGGCAGACACAGATGTCAGCATCTGGATGGAGGTGCTGAAAGAACTCCCCCAAAGCCAGCCATCCGCATGCATCCACTCCCCCATCACCAATCCAGCCAGAGGCCGATAGGGCGCCCTCCTCCCGGGGATCCTGCGCCCCTCGTCCTCCTACGGCGCCCACTTTCCCAGCTGGCGAAGCTCCCGGAGGCGTTCGGCACGGCGATTACCTTGAATGGCAGCGCTCCTCCGCGCTCGGTGCTGTGTCGGAGCCCGGAGTGGGTCGGGATGGAGCAGACGATGAGCTCGGAGAAAAACTCCAAAAAGAGAAAGATCCCTTGGGTTGCAGCCGGCGGCAAGGTTCCGAGGCTTCACGCACGCCCGGGATCGCTGAACAGCCAGGACATGACGCCGGGACTGCCCTCGGATCTGGGCAGCGAGAAGAAGAAAGGACTGGGGTTTGGCGTTGCCTACTCCAAACTTTGCTGGCGAGTGGCGAACACTCGCAGCGCGCAGGAACGCTGAGGCCCGGGGCCTCACGCCCGGCCCCCGCCAGCCCGGAGAGCAGTCGCCACGCCGGGCCAGGGACGCGCAGGCAGCCCCCGCGCCGGAGCTCGTGCGGCCGCGGACTAGATAGTCTGTGCGCCCGTTCCGCGCCCGCCGCCGCTGCTCGCCTCTCTCGGCGCTCTCCCCGCGCAGCCCGCGCCGCCGCCGCAGCCTCCTCGGGCGGGTCACGCCCCCCGCTGAAACCCGAGCCGTTTCCTGGACGGCGGCGCCCGCTCTGCCAATCAGCGCCGCTCGCCGCTCCCGAGGACTAGCAGCCGCAAAGAGACAGCCGCCCGGGAGGCTGGGGGCCCTGCCGCGTTGCCCGCAGGGGTGCGAAGATGACCTCTCAGAACCTGGCTAGTGACCGCAGGGTCCTTTGCCCAGTATCGCTGCGGTCTCCTTCCCTAGCTCGCTTAGATGTACAGAGTGGATGCTTTACGTTGTTTCGTGTCAAGTTAAGAAACAAACAACAGAACGCTGTGGACCTTCAGACACCTTAGAATATGTCTGCAGGGTACTGGGACCAGACCTTTCACGCCACGGAAGCTTTGAGGGTGGGAGTAACTAATATTCGTGGGAGATGTTGCGTTATCTTGTCCTTCTGAACAATAGAGGGGCTTGGGGGCGTGTGTTTGGGAGGCCCTCCCTTAAAAGGACTAGGTAATTGTACTTAATCCGCACATCTGCCTGCCGAGCAGCATACCCCGATTCTGAGGGGGAAGCTGCAATGGTTGTTGTTAATGTGGGTGTCTTTGAAAAAGCCAAAATCTGCAACAGAACATACCTTGCTCAATAGTATCAACGTAGATTAGCAGAAAGAAATCCAAAGGAGCGTTGGCTGGGGAGATGGCTCTGCAGTTTAGAATGCTTCTGGCTCTTCCAGAGGGCCAATGCCCATCATACGAACAGGCTCTCACAAGGGTCTGTAACCTCCTTAGGAAACTGCACTCAGGTGCACCTACCCCACACAAAGACACAGACACATAATCTAAAATATAAAACTAAATCTTTAAAATAAAAGAGAGGCTGGAGAGAAGGCTTGGTGGGTTAAGAGCACTGCCTGTGTGTTCCTCAACTCTGGTTCAATTGCCAGCACCCCACATGCTGGCTCACAACCACCAACTTCAACTCCAAGGGGCCCAAAGCCCTCTTCTGGCCAGTGAGGGTACTGCATGAATGGTGTACAGACAGACAAGCATGCAACATCCACACCCATCAAAGAAAATGAAAATAAATAAATGGATGGATGGACAGACGGATAGACGGATGGATAGACAGACAGAAAGAAAAATAGAGATGAGAAAGGGAAGAAACCCAAGATCTAGAGGGCTTGGAGATGTCGTACATTGATAGATTACTCACCTAGCAAGTACATGGATTACCAGTCCAAAAAGAAAGGAAGGAACTTACATACTCAATTCTATCAGAAAGAGTCATCTGATCTTGAGAAAATTGGATTCTTCTTTCTCTGAATCTTACACTCTTCAGTTGCAAAGCAGGATTCCCTAACTAAATGTCAGGCCAGACTCTCTCGGGATCATTTGTCTTTCAGTAACACCCTCTCACTCATGCGACCCTTGAGCAATTGTGCTTAAATTCAAGATCACGGTAATTGTAATCCTAGCACTCAGAAGTGTGAGGCAGGAGGATTGCCCTGAGTTTGAGGCCAACTTGGTCTTCATAGTAAGTCTGAAGCCAGTCTGGTCTACTGAGCTACACTTTTTCTCAATAAATAACTTTTTTTTTAAATCTTAATTATTGAGCCAAGTATGGTACCACATGCCTGTATTCCCAGAACCCAGCAGATGAAGAAAACTTGAGGAGTTTGGAGTCGGCCTCGGGTACATGTTGAGTGGTGTGTCCAGCCTGGGCTACTTGAGACACTCAGAAAGGTCACTAAGTTCAAAAGGACTCCTTCTAGTGCCTGAAGACAGGCACAGCCAGACAGTAAAGCCCACCCAGGAAAGCAGGTCTGGAATGGGAGCGGCACCAGAGTCCCTAATACCCAGACTTTATGCCGTTTCCACACATGGATTCCTCAGGCCCTGCATGATTAGAAGATCATTTTTATTCACAGAAGAGCCTGGGAAACCTTTATGCAAATCACTCAAAAGCTAGGAGTAACAAATCCATTTTCTATGCCTCAGGCAGATAGCTATGAAATTATAGTTTGGAAATTCAACAAAAATAACAACCCGATTCCCAAACAAAATGATCTGTCTATATGTTCACTGGGAAAGGATGCATTTTGGATGAGCCCTCCGGCCTGAATCGGGACGCCTCAGCCAGGTGACACCGAACCATTCACCGGCAATGTGTGTTCCTTCTCTGACCTGGAATCCCAAACGAAAGGCTAGGGTCCCGCTCCGAGCTGGGACTTCTATCTTTATGTTCCCCACTGATGGGAAACTCCGTGTCTCAGGACACAGAGAGCCCTTTCCCATACTGCAGCGGGTCCACCAGCCATTGAGAATGAGGTTAGCACATTCTCACATAAATTAATGGCCCAGGAAGCCGCTGTCCCTGTCCCCCCATTCATCCATAGCTTTATGGATGCTGAATGGGAGGGAAGTCTTCCGCTGAAAACAAAAACACCTTCTTTCACGTCAGAGGCAGTGTGCAGAATTTGTTCTTTACGGAGATGAAAAGGTAGCCATCCATCCAAAGTCCCTGATTACCAAAGAACACTCATTTTTTTTTTCTCAAGTGAGCAAAGCCCACAAATCCACAATAGGAAATTCTTAAGTTAAAAAAAAAATAAGCATGCCTGGAATTTTTGGAAGAAATCAATTTTGCATCATATTTAGACTTCAAGTGACCTCAAGGGTCCGGGGAAGCTTTTGCCCCAGCCCGGCTTCTGAATGAGAAAATAATCTCTTTGCGGGTTTTCTCCCCTCTCCCTTCTTCAAGTGGCTGGAACCCCTTTTGTCAATGGTCCCCCGTGAATGCTGTTACTAATAAGCCTATTAATGAGTTTCCACGGCCGAGTGTGAATAGGTAAATAAGCCCCAATCTGTTGAGGTTCTGGGGGTGAGGGCAGAAAAGCCAGCGAGAACTGAAGGTGACAGTTTGAAGTGAAGGCGGTGAGGCGGCAGGCTTCTGCTGAAAGAAACCCTAGACAAGGCCACATTCTCCACCCTCCACCCCCTACGGGGGCCTCCTTTCTTCCCAATTTTCCCCTTTTACAAAATGTCTTGAGTAGTCACCCTTTTCTTTTTTCCCCCAGAAGGGCTCAGGACGCCCCCTCCCCCGCTACTCTAGTAATGATACATCAATAGGATGAAAGAAAAACGAGGGCTCCAGAACTTAGCTATCCTATACATTTCAAGAAACAAATTGTGCGGTTAGCCCATGGCTGTGAGAGGAGAAAGGGGGGGGGGGGGGGGAGGCTCGGCCTCTCTCTGTTGAGATTCTGATGTTTCCTTTTAATAATTTGTATTCTAATGGGTTGGGTTTCCTTCACCCTATGAAAATGTTGGGTGAACAAAGGCTGTGTGACATTGAAGGGTTCTCCAGCCCTGCCAGTGTGGGCCAGGCGACATGCAAAATGATGGGTTTTAGTCTTTAAGTGACGTCTCTATAAAGTCCAAAGAGACTAGAGATCAGGCAGGCTCACAGTCCAGGACCACAGCCTGGAAGCTTTGGATGAGAAAAGAACCCAGTCTCTCTGACCCACCCATCAGTGTGTGGCATTTCACTAAGGCAAAAGGCATTGCTCCCATATTGACGCTGAATGTCATCCAGGCTTCTACACTGATGGACCTGTTTCCCTGCGGATATGGAGTCCTTCTAAGATCTAGACACGGTGATGTCTCAGTACTAGGACAGGTAGAGACAGAGAACCAGCAATCCAAAGATAGCCTCAGGGAGGGAGCTAGGGGCCATCCTGGGCTACACGAGACAGTGTCTAAAAATGAAGAATGGCCTCCTTAGGAGGACTATCTCACCTTGATGCCCAGGGGACTCGCTCTTTGACAGTGGGAGGTCTTGTGGGAGGCCTTCCTCTTCATTGTTAGTTCTGTGTGAGCCTGAGCCAATTCCTTCGGTTCTCTGAGACATCTGTTTTCTCTGTAGCAAAGGAAGGGAAGCCGTGATTCTTATGATGCAGCTGCCTCGTGAATTCCAAAGAAGATGAGTGGATGAGGATGGGACAGACACGGGGATTTCCAGAAACTTTGGCACATGGGAGAGGCCATGTATGTTCTACAATAACCACCAACCCACCCACAGGTTACTGTCCCCCATCCCAGGGCCATCAAGGGACTGAGCTTGGAGCCTGCTGTGGCTGCGCTATCATTATTGTACTATTACTAATAATTAGTAAGGACCTCCACTAATAGATTCTGGAGCCACCCCTGCTGGCATGCCCTCTCACCCCAGCAGAACAGCCCAAGGAGGACCAACTGAGAGGTCAGCCTTGGCACGGTGGTCTCCTAGGTTGCTCAGACATGGAGGCAGGGAGGGGAATACAGCATCTCAGTGCTGGTCAGTACCTCCTGCTCCTATGCAGGAGTCCCTGGGGGATGGTAAAAGGCGTAAATGCACGGGTCCAGCAAATCTAATGACGTGCGCCTCCTCTCTCTGGAGTCCACACGACCGTGGTATCACTCTTCCTCCTTTGCTGGATATTTGAATAATTTCATTTAAAAAAAAAAAATCAAAGCACTAGAGGAGACTCCACAGGTGAATGGTGTGGGCTTTCATCTCAACACTGCCCCCTTCTGCCCTGTGCCCAGTGGGCAGGGAGGAGTTCCTGCCATCTGCTCACCTGACTATGAGAGGACCCAGTTAGTTAGCCACAGCAGCCACCTGGTCAGCTAGGACGCTGTGAGTCTCTTGGTGGTGGACAAGCAGCATGGGGTGGCAGAAACAGCACTAGGTCCAGGCACCCCAGGTTTGGTTTTCACCCCCACTCTTGTCAAAGGGCTGTAGTCATCACTGTTTGCATAATTGAGGTGCTCTCCCCCACTGCATTCATGCCTCTTCTCTATCCTAAAGGACAGAGCTCTCTGATGATCTAATGAGGGTCTTCTGGCCTACACCTTGAGGTCCAAAGAAACTGAGAGGTTGTCATTTACCTGTCGCCCAAGGGCATGCTGTATATCAGGAACTCTGTTTGCGAGGAAGAACTGCCAGCTGCCTGTGAGCACTGCTGTTGACCCCAGCCCACTCATGAGCCTCTACCGGAAGACTCCTCTAACCCTGGCCCGCTCGCTATTCAAGAGCAATGGATGGCTGCAAGCCTCCGGGCCCTTCCGTCGTCATCCCCACCCTCGGCACACGGGGACTACCTCCACGACAGCAGTCCACCCCCACACCCCCTCAGCAGACTGCACAGAAGTTAGGCATACGCTTGTACCCCAGTGCCCAACAAACAGGAAGAGATTCACTATCGTGTTCAATTCTACCCTTGGTTCCCACTTGCCACACATCCCCGCCTGGAGCCCCCAGCTCCAATTTGCTAGCACTAGCCACATTCTGAGAGTTCCAAAGCCATGTGCAGCTAGGGTTGCCGTGGTGAACAAGAGATGTAAGAAGCTATTGCTATCATGGTACCGTGCTGGATGGTGCAGGCCAAGCCCCTTGCTTAACCTCCTCCTCCTCCAGGAGGCCTTCAGGGGTTGTTCCTTCCTACCCACACCCATCTAGACTGCTCCCATGGCCTGGATAGGAGCGTCTTGGCCTTCAGGAGTTGTTCCTTCCTACCCACACCCATCTAGACTGCTCCCATGGCCTGGATAGGAGCGTCTTGCATTGCCAATAGGACTCAGGACGGTGGTCTCAGCCTTCCTAATGCTGTGACCCTTTAATATAGTTCCTCACGTTGTGGTGACCCCCGCCATAAAATCATTTCATTGCTACTTCATACCTGAGTTTGTTTGCTGCTGTGATGAATCATAAAGTGTTTTCCGATGCTCTTAGACAACCTCTATGAAAATGTTTTTCTACCGCCAAGGGAGGCACGCGGCCCACAGGTTGAGAATCACTCACTGGCTTGGGAGAACGCACTCTACTATTTAGCACGAAGCCAGCATGGGGGAAACACTGGAGAGGTTTTTGTTCAATAAATACAATGTTTACTGTTAACCCCATGAACCTGTGTCCTGCATTCCCTTCCCACCCTGAGATCCCCCTAAATCAGTCCTTACTCTCAGAGAGACTTTCTATGGGCCTCCAGCTCCCCGCACTGAGGTTCACTGTTCCCTCCAGCCCTTGGGAATTCACAGCTATGCGTGCCCAGTGAGAAGAACATTCTGAACCCAGATGGCCCTGGTCCCGGGGCAAGCGCGGCAGAAACGCACCTTGCACACTGGTCCTGGAGAGAGGAGCTGAGTGGCGAATAATCAGACTACCACAGCTAGAAAGACACAGCCTCCGCCTCTCCTGCGAGAGCAGTGTGGTGAGCAGTGCTTGTAGCTGCCGGGACTGCAAGTAGATTCTCGCTGATTGATGGGGACTGAAACGTAGCCTCCTCCAATCTCTTCATGGGGTGCCCGGGAAGCATATTTCCGTGAGGTTTTACACAGTGAGGTCTACCTGGAAATTAGGGAGGAAAAGCCATTTTAGGGCAAGACTGACTTAGCTATGTGTCATTTTGTTTGCGGTGACCCAGTTTCCACGGTGCGGGCCTCCTTTTCTGCCGATTTCTGCTTTTTCGTTATTCTGGTTCTCGAGGGTGTGTGCCTATTTTGTCTGTGTAAAGAAGCTGCCTTAATAAACCAAAAGGGAGGAAGCTCCTGCTGCCAGGATCCAGCTGAACTCAGAGAAGGAGGCAGGGAATGCAGAGCAGGGTGGTGCATGCAACCACAAGACTTGCAACCCTTTTAGGGTCCCAGGCTCTTGTATTTTGTCCCCAGTTAGGGAGAAAGGCCCCCAAGGAGGGGGAGATTTCTTTCACAGACCTCTAAGAACAGCGCTGAGCAAAAGTTAACTTCTTCTCTGAGCTGATATTTGTGAGCCCAGGAAGCAGGTGACCCAAGGTGAAAGAGACTTCGGACCTCAGGCCAGAGTCTGGGGGCTCTTTGTTCCTCAGGAACAAGGAGGTAAATGAACAGCGGACGCTAGCACCCCCGTGTGGCCGTGGGCGTACCTGCGGGCAGAAGAAGGATGGGCACGTGGGAAGCCAGCACACTGGCTCTGGGTGGCCTGGCGGTCAGCAAGAGAAGGGCTTTCCAGGACTGTAGGAACTTGGTCATGCCCACACTGCTCCTGGCTTCCAGGAGTTCCTGCTGTGAAGCTGGTGCGGTGGTTGGTGGGAGGCATTTCTGCAGCAAGAATCCAGGGCTTGCCCAGCCAGTCCCCACTGAGATGGACTGCTGGGGCTGGCAGCCAGCCTGAAAGACCAGCATCAGCAGTCCAGGGTGTTACTACCTCTTCTCTGTCCATAGGGTGGCTGAGGTCCCCAGCTCCCTTCCACCAAGTACCCTACTCAGGGCTACGTTCTGGTGAAAACACAACTGTCCTTCCCGTCTGGGGACAAACTGAATTGTCTATCTCCTTGCTACGATCAATTACCTGAGAAAAGTAACTTAAGAAAGAAAAAGTTTCTTTTGGATCAGTCATGTCAAGAGAGTCATGGCAGCAGGGACGGGAGACAGCTGGTCATTTTGCTCCAGTCAGGAAGAAGAGAGCTCGGTTTCTCCAGTTTACCCAGTCCAGGACCCCACCCCCATAGAATGGGGACACTCACATTTAGGGTGTGTCTCCCTTCCTCAGTTAATCTAAACGAGGTATTCCCTCACAACTATGCCCAGATACTTGTTTCCATGGTGATTCTAAACCCAACCAAATTAGTAGTCAAGGCTGACTGACCATTCCAGATGCCTTTAGGGTCCCAGCCAGTTCTGCTTCCTGTCCGTCAGTCACCTCGTCCAGAAGTGGGGGCCACTACCTTCATTGTCCAAGAGGTCACTCTGAGTTTTGGTGGGCCCCCATTTGCAGGATCATGACTTAGCATGTTCTTAGCATGGGACAGGAGGGCTTTCCAGGAGATGTTCACTGGGTGTTTCCTGTCCTGACAACTCCATGGTCTTTTGGGCGTTATCTGTTTTCAAACCCTGTGAGGTATTCCTAGGTGATCCCTGATAATAAGAAAATCTACGGCATTGGGAGCTCAGCCAGAAACACCGACGGGGGAAGTGGATGCTGACAGTGGCTTCCGGGGCTGCATCCCTGGCTGACTATAGGGGTGTGGCTGTGTGAACCTGGGATGTAGAATCCAGCCGTAATGGACTTTGTGCCTGACCCTTCTTCCCACAGATCCATGTGTACAGTGAGGTACAAGTCACTCTGCAGATCTCCAGGTCCTGCGTCTATGGATTCAAGTACTTCCCTGCCCACCAGAGGCAGGGTGTCTCTGTGTAGCTCTGGCTGTCCTGGAACTCACTTTGTAGACCAGGGTGGCTTTGAACTCACAGAGATCTACCTGCCTCTACCTCCCAGGATACTAGAATTAAAGGTGTGCACCACCACCACTTGGCTCTATGTCCATAGATTTAACTATCTGAGAGAGAAATTTGGCAAAAAAATATTATTATTTAATGTGCACATGCTTTGTGTGCTGTGTCATTGTCCCCAAACCATGCAGGAGAGTGACTCTTTGCATTACACTTACATTGTCTCAGATATCACAAGTAATTTAGAGGCTATTTACAGTTTACTGGAAGATGTGCAGTTTATATGCAAACACGATAGCATCATACATAAAAGAGTTGAGCAAGCACAGATCTGAGAATCTGTAGGTGGCCATGGAGCCAGCCCCTCACAGACAGAAAAAGACACATGGAATACTGACATCTACTTAACAATCCGTAGGGACTGAAAGCACCGGAAAAGGGCTTTGCTCTCTGTGAGCCATGGATCTGATGTGGGATGTCTCTCTGTATGCTGTGAATATGTTCTGTTGCCATTGGTTAATAAAGAAGCTGATTTAGCCAATAGTCAGGCAGAATAGAGTCAGGCAGGAAATCCAAACAAATACAAGGAGAAAAAGGGCAGAGTCAGAGAGATGCCAGCAGCTGCTGGGGAAGCAAGATGTGAGCTAACAAGCCACGAACCTATAATAATAGAAATGGGTTAGGTTAAGTTGTGAGAGCTAGTTAATAATAAGCCTGAACTAATAGGTCAAACAGTTTGCAATTAATATTAAGCTTCTGAGTGGCTGTTCGGGAGCTGGCAGGCAGGAGAGAAACTTCCAGTTACATGGATTCGTGTTCTTTGCATCACTTCCATACCAGAGCCTCTGGCCCACCCTTGCTGGAACCCTATTCTAACCCTGGCCTCACTTCCTGTTGGTTCTCTCTGCAGGCTGACGTTAGGCAAATGACGTGGTCCTCCTGAACCCCTGTATCCCTATTTGTGAACTATGACTCATAGACGTTACTGGCTTTGAGACTATCAGTAGGCTTTGGTTTACACTGTCTAGGGCAGAGTGCTCCCTCTATTTCTGCTAACAGACCCGCCACATGGCCCAGAAACCCACCCTGTCGTTAGTTTCTCTGACAGCTGGAAGAGACATCTTTATCACTTATATTCCCATTTGTGCCGTTCTGTAAGAGGGGGAAAGATCCATTTGTTTTCTTTATAAAATTCCACAGTGTGCTGAAAAGAGGTTTAGAAACCATTGTTAGCCTCATTTCCTCCAAATGAGACACCACTTCCGAACTCTGAGGAACCTGGTTGCCAAATCTGATATATATATATATATATATATATATATATATATATATATATATATATAAAACAGCAACTAATTATTTTTAATTGTATTTGCCCATATAGCATCGTATGAACAAATATCACATGGGATATATATACACATATACATATATCAAAGCATTATTCACCGTTTATCTGAAGTTCTGATTTAACTGAGTATCTGGTATCGAATGCAGCTTCCTTGTGCTGGGTAGGAGTCTGTGTCACTGACGTCCTACCTCGCTTTTCTGCTGCTATGGTGAAACGCTGACCAGAAGCAACTTGGGGGAAGGCTTATTTCACCTTTTATGTTATATGTGGTTCATTGTGGAAGGACATTAAGGCAGGTGCTCAGGGAAGGAACCTGGAGGCAGGAACTAAAGCAGGGACCATGGAGGAACGCTACTCACTGGCTTGTTCCCACACACACACTTAGCTACCTTTCCAAGGATGGTACCACCCACAGCAGACTGGGCCCTCCTGCATCAGTTAAGAAAGTGCCCCATTTATATGCCCACAGGCTGATCTGATGTAGGCAATTCCCCATTCGAGATTCCATCTTCCTATGTGACTTTAGTTTGTGTGGAGTGGATAGTAAAACTAAGGAGGACACACGGGTAGAGTGGCTGGAGCAAGTCCAAGGGAGCCAGGCAACTAGAAGCCTTCCATTCTGGGTTTACACAAGAAGAGCCTTGTGGGGACGGAAGGGTGGGTCTGAAGAAAATTCCGTAATGTCTTACTTGGGTTCTGTTTCCTGAGCCACTGCAGCAACCTGGGCTTGCTCCATAGTGCCTAGTGTACACATTGATAGAGCTGTCCGTACCTTTGGTCGTAGTTGTAATCACAACTTTTAAATCCAAGCTTCCTGTTCATTGAGCTACCACCCTGAGGTTGAACCTGAACCACTGGAAATGCTGGGATAGCTGGTTGTCAACTGTGTATAGAGCGTGTCCATCAGATCTTGCCACCATGATGGTCACTATGGAAACCCCCACCTAGGACACCAGCTCCTCCAGGAGTCACAACAGATTCTGTATGACTCTCAGGAGGAAGCCTGACTGCTGTCCGTCCATTCCTCAGCATGCAGGGACCATATGCCCCAATAATTATATACCATTGGTTCCCTGGTGTTTTGCTAAGTTATCTGGGGACCTAGAAGGGATGGGTACCAACCTATTGTGGCACTCCTCTAAGCCCCCATGCCTCTTACTTCCCATCATGACAAAGCTATAGGGAGCTCGGGTACAAACGGAGCCTTTGTCCTCAAAGGAGTCAGAGGAATACCTGCTCCAAACATGTCCTGCCTCCAGCTCCCTTATTTCTCAGACCTCGGCCCTGCTATGGGCTCTGGTCCTCCGAACATGTTTTGTGTTGGAATATTTTCACTGTTGACAGCAGTCTCTGGTGATCCCACCAGTGTTGGCCACACCCCTGCCTCATCATTTTTACCTCTCTGCCAACTGTCTTATCCCCAGATCCACTCTCTCTGAGTTCCAGTACAGCCAGGGTTACAAAGAGAAACCCTGTCTCAAAAAACCAAATAAAAGATATAGATAGATAGATAGATAGATAGATAGATAGATAGATAGATAGACAGACAGACAGACAGGTAGAAAACCACATAAAGGTGTTCTTGCTGGCCCATGGACCAGAAGTCTGGGTGGGCTCTGCTGCTCACAGAGAATCTGGGCAAGCCTCTACATTAGCACAGGGTGTCAGCTGGATTCTGCTCTGGCATTGTGGATCTCAGGGCAGATTCCTCATGCATTCAGCAGGAAGCATGTCTCAGCTCCTCCCTGTATTTTCCAAGTCAGCAGAACATACAAGTGCCTCTCAGTGCCATGTAGCACTGATCTGATAGGCCATCACATATCTTTGCCCAGTGTCGCCCCTTTTGTTCACCTGCTCGAAGAGAAGCCACATTCAAATAACTTCACAGTCTAAGGAAACTCTAATTCTCTCCCATCTGAAAAGTCATCTTTACTGGATATGGGGTATTCAAGCAAGAACATCCTGAGGGGAGCAAACAGAGAATACACCTTGCTACAGAAAGGAAAAAAAGATAAATATTCTTCTCCTGGAGTTTCTGTAACAAAAATCAACTGGCTGGAACATAAACTGTCTCACGCATGCTGGAGGCTGCAAGTCCCTGGTAAAAGTGTCTGTGGGACTGGACTCCTCCCTTCCCTTTCCTAGCTGCTAGAGGTCACCTGCATCCTGGGCCACCCCAAGCATTCTTAGGGTGCAGGGAGCCGATTTGAGTGGCTGCCATTACAAGATGGCATTTGGCCCCGGCCTCGCTTGATACCATAATAAAGGTTGCAGTTCTTCCACTAGAAAACAGGATGAGTTGTTGTGATCTAGCTGCCCACACTTCCCCTGACAGGCAGGTGAACTTCCTTGTGGTCTGTAATTGACAGGGATGTTCCCCTGCTTTCTTTCCTGCCGGTGGGTCTCCAGAAAAGCAGCTAAAGTATCAAAGTAGCAAAGGTTGCTAGGCAGACTCCCTAGATAAGCAGCTGCATCTCAGAGCTTGGGCCCCTTGCTTTCTGCTCTCCCTATAACCAAGAGGCTCCAATAAAGCGTGATTTGAGAAGAATCCTCGTCTGGTGGCTGTTCTTTCCTGCTGGTCAGGGAGTTAGCCGCATTAGGGCTCCATGACTTGTACCTCAGCCTTCAGTTGCTAGTGTCACATTACTGGTGTTCCTCCTGTGTGTCCTTGGTTAATCTGCCTCTTAGAAGGACATCTGTCCTACTCAACGAGAGCCAATCTTAAGGTACCTATGCTAACTTGATGACACCTGTGAGACCCCATTGTCAGACAGGAATATATTCCTAGGTGCCCCGAAGATGATACTAGGAGAGCGTTGCACACAGGGCTGACTGTTGTGGGAACTCATCCCACCAAAAGCCTTGGGGTACCAGCCTTAGGGTGGGGCTTCTTATCTGCAGACTTGACTGCTTACTAAGACCTGCCCTAAGACTGGTACCCCAAGGCTGTTGGTGGGATGAGTTCCCACAACAGCTGGCCTCTGCTGGGCATGGCCAACAGTAGCAGTTGTCCGTGCCCAGAGCAGGTCCCCTCAGGGTCACTGTGGGTGCCAACCAGAATGGCAAGTGAGAAGCTGCCCAAAGTCATACCTCCCTTTAGCCTTCCAGCCTATCTGATCCTGGCTCATATTAAAATCAACTTCTCCGCTGCTCTTTACTGGGTCTGGATCTTACCTGGGAGTGACCTTTCACCTCTTCTGGGCTCTCCAGGTCCCTATCGTGAGCACTCTTTTTTTTTTTTTTTTTTTTTATTAGCGATTTCTATCTCTTCCCCACCACTGCCTCCCCTTTCCCTCCCCCTCCCCCTCCCCCAATCCAGTCCCCCTCCCTCATCAGCCCAAAGAGCAATCAGGGTTCCCTGCCCTGTGGGAAGTCCAAGGACCACCCACCTCCATCCAGGTCTAGTAAGGTGGGCAACCAAACTGCTTAGGCTCCCACAAAGCCAATACGTGCAGTAGGATCAAAAACCCATTGCCATTGTTCTTGAGTTCTCAGTAGTCCTCCTTGTCCGCAACGTTCAGCGAGACGGGTTTTATCCCGGGCTTTTCTCAGACCCAGGCCAGCTGGCCTCGGTGAGTTCCCGATAGAACATCCCCATTGTCTCAGTGTGTGGGTGCACCCCTCGCGGTCCTGAGTTCCTTGCTCGTGCTCTCTCTCCTTCTGTTCCTGATTTGGACCTTGAGATTTCAGTCCAGTGCTCCAATGTGGGTCTCTGTCTCTATATCCTTTCATCGCCTGATGAAGGTTAATATTCAGGAGGATGACTATATGTTTTTCTTTGGGTTCTCCTTCTTATTTAGCTCCTCTAAGATCACGAATTATAGGCTCAATGCCCTTTATTTATGGCTAGAAACCAAATATGAGTGAGTTCATCCCATGTTCCTCTTTTTGGGTCTGGCTTACCTCACTCAGGATAGTGTTTTCTATTTTGTTTAGAATCCCATTCCAGATACCACATTAAATTTAGTCATCCTGTTTCCTTAGGCACTTTTTGGTTGTAATACTTTTTTCTTCAAATTTTCCAAGTTTTGATGACTTCAACTATTTGGAGAAGGATTGGGTAATTATATTATAAATAGCGCTGAGGTGGTTAATTTTGGTCATCAACTTGCCTGGATCTAGAACCAGTTAAAGACAACCTACTGGGCACACCTGTGCAGGATGTTCATTATTATGTTATTTAAAGTGAGAAGACCCTCTGTGGATGTGGGTGCTATCTTCCAGTGTGGCCCAGACAAAGAGACATAGAAAGAAGGACTTTGCTTTTAGTTACCTCTCCTCAATCTCCTTGGTAAGTTCATCTGCAGCATTCCTTTGCTAATACAAGAACCCAGCTTGTTCTGGCTTTCAAAGACCAGTGTTTTTCCTTTAGGTCTTCAGAATCCCATCTGGACTGCAAGACATCCAGCCATGTGGATTGAAAAGATACTAGGGTATCAACTTTTCCAGTATCAATACAGCCATTGTTGGACTACCCAGACTATACTAGAATGGCTTACAATCTAATAAATTACATTTAAATATATGTATGTTTATATGTATGTATGTATATATATGTAT